>NW_018745307.1:0-24487 GCF_001683475.1 Chenopodium quinoa | reverse complement strand
AAGATAAACAAGAGGAAAACAAAATTAAAAGATATAAAAGAAAATTAAAAGCAATATAAACACGGGTTACTTCCCGAGAAAGTCTTGTTTAAGGTCCAAGATTGACCTTATTAGTAAATAACCGGACAAAGAACGCAAAAGCTTGTCATATGCATCGGAAAATATTTCATGAAAAAGAGCATAAGTGATGCTCATATGACAAGCAAGCACAAAGTTGAAAGAAACTCTATGCTTGAGGGAGGGGGAAAAGAAAAATAAAAAAGAATCAAAAAAAAATCAAAAGAAAAATTAAAATAAGAAAAAGAAAAAGAGGGAACAAACTCATTTAGTTGCATTTTGGAAGGTGAAAGCTCATCATTGAAATCAAAAGTAAGGCCATGGTGGTATAGAGAGGCAAGGGGCTCCTCAATTGGTTTATTTTTGAGAAAATATGGTAGTGAGATGGGAAAAGAAGGAATATTGCTAAACTTCCTTGAAAAAGGGATGTAAGTTGAAGGGGTTTGAATTGGGATCGCACTCACCACCTCAATTACACCACCTAGCATTGAATCACAAGCTTTCTCTTCCAACTCATCTTCAATACCCTCAAAGATTTTCGATGTATTCTCAATCACCAATTGGGATATTTCACTCTCAACAAGAGCATGATCATCATTGTTAACATTCCCCAAGTCACCATGAATGAACATCGGTATCTCATCATCACCTAAACCAAAATTTTCTCTAAGCAACCTCAAATCAATGTTTAATTGCATCAATTTTGTATCGTCAATGGGTTGCGAAGAGTTTTGAGGCTCAAATTGGGTGGAGGGGTTGGTATTCACGAAGTCATGAAAAATCTCACCATCCATACTCCCTCCATCACTTTCAAAATCATCATCCTCAATCACATTCTCAAATTCCAAATGAGTTGTCTCACTCTCTTGATTACCCTTAGGCTCACTCAAATGGGAGGAGGGAGAAGAAGGAAAGGCATCCTCTTGGGATGAGGCTAGTTGGGAAATTTTACTTTCCATCATTTTAATCCAAGCTTCCCTTTCATTCCTCTCTTCATCTTGTTTTCTCATAAACTCCTTAAGCATCTCCTACACTCTTCTTCCTTCGATCTCCCCACTGAATTACCCTCACAAAAAGGCTCATTAGACACATAGGGGAACTCATTAGGAATCGTGTATGAAAAAGGAAAGGAAGATGAAGAATTATGCATTTGAGAATTTTGGGTGTGTGAAGCATCATTGGAATTCATGCACATAATTGATGAACATTGAAAAATATCATGAACATTATCAACATTGGGATGCATCTCATTACAATTAGCATACAAAAGGGAAGGGTTGCCATCATGCATCAAGGGATCATCATGGGGAAACATAAGAATCATCATTAGAGTTTATGCAAGAGTTAGAAAAATCACGACAAATTATCATAATTATCTTGCTCATTGCTATCCCGAGCAAACCACAAATAGAAATCCCAAGCCTCATCCGAAGATGTGGCTCGAAATTTCACCATTAAATTTGTTTTCAACCACCCCCTAGTGTACTCATTCAAACCCCAATAAATTATCTCACAAGACTCCCTTAAAGTACAACCAAGGTAATTAGAGAAGTCTTTAAACCTATTAAAGTATACCCAAAAGGGCTCATATTCAAATTGAGGCAAAGAAGGACTGACATTTCATTTTGGACAAATTGATCCATGACTCAATGAGGCAAAACAAATAGCAACCAAATAAGAAAGCTCAAATATTTTTTGGAATTTCCCCTTTTTTTTCCCTTTTTTTAAACAAAAAAAAAAACAAAAAGAAAAGAAAATATTCGCAAAGACCTAGACTCAATAAGGTAATATAACAATAATGGAAGCCGTCCCCGGCAACGGCGCCATTTTGGTGAAGGATAATTAGGTCGTTGGACTAACTACCCTCAACCAAACAATATTTATAAACCTACACCTACACTAAACAAGTTTAGTGGTAAGTAGAGGGTCGAACCACGGAGACGACATAAACACTATCAACACCACCACCAATTAAGCTAGGTCAAAGAGATAGGATGGATAGAACAATAAACAAAAATGAGATTTATATTAAGTTAAACTAACACCAAGGAGAGGGTCAAACATGAACAATGATCTTCAATAAAGTTAGGCAATGGAAATGAGTTTACATGCAAACCAAATATCTCATATAAGGCAATACCAACAATACCATCTAACCACCTATCGGGGTCAAAGGCTTTCCCAACTTAACACATGCTCATACTATCGTCATAAGCTGTGAAAGTTAAGGTTTTTTGCATAGAATCGATCACCTAATGGATATCCCTAAGTTACACTATCGTCATAACTTAGTTCAATCCACCCAATTACAACACATGATTGGCCATTCACATGGAGTAATTAGTAAAACATGGTTACAAGGTATATTTAATCACATATAACCAACATTTGTCTAGCCTAATACATTCAAGATTCACCACATGCTATCACCAATCCTTAGTAAAGGGAATTACTCACTAATCATGAACAACTAACACAAAACCCAACAAGAAGAACAAAGAGAAGCAATTAAACTAAACAACTACTCTAATCAAGCAAGAAATTAAGAAAGAACAATAAATGAGATAGAGTTTAGAATGCTCATTGAAGTATTGAAAAGGAATCCAAAACAATGTCACTTTGCATCTTCATCTTCTTCAATCCACCATTGAAGCTCTTCACTTTCTCTCTCTAAAATACCCTAAATTACTCTTAATCTACATTGCAAAGTATAAAAACAAAGATTAAAACTAAATCTAAGCCTAATTTATGTGAAGATTGATGGAGAGATGTTAGGGTTTAACCCCTCAAAGAGGAGAGAGAAACCCCAAAGAAACCCACCACCAAAACATTTTCAAAAGAGGAGAGGAAGAAGCATTTAAAAGACCCGTAGCTGCTCGTGCGCGCCCGCGATAGAGGCCTGCGCGGCGCGCACTGGGATTGGCCTGACAGCGACATTCATTTTCAAACGGCCATAACTTCTGTTCTAGGAGTCTTCTATGGGCGTGCAACCTACGTTGGAAATCTCTTTAAGTCTAGTTTCCAATGCAACTTGAATCACCTCAATCCAATTTGTAGATAAAAAGTTATGGCTAAAAGAGTGAACAAAGGTTAGTTTCGGAGTTCAGGCCTTGAGCGCCCGCGCCTATCTTAGGAGCGCCCGCGCTATCTTAGGCGCGCCCGCGCTAAGCCGCGCCCAAATCGCGCCTACATTCTGCTCCTTCAATATTTTCAACCCCAATGTTAGGCACGCCGCGCTTGGTTTGGCGCGCCCGCGCCATTCTGAAAGCACGACCCGCGCTGTCCGTATGGCCTTGCTTGCTTGCTCCTTAACTTCCTTTGTAGCTCTTCAAAATGAACTCCAATTCTCCAAGCTCTTCATTCTATTAAAATCAACTCCAAAAGCCTACAAAACACGAGGAAAAGCACAAAAACATAATAAAGGGAGAAACGGAGCAAAAGGGGTACAAACAAGGGACAAACGTAGAAAAATACCGCAATTAGAGGATCTAAATAGTGCATAAATGCCACTTATCATACTCATGATCACGGGGTGTAGTTCCTGTTCATCAAGAAAAAATATATTTTAAATGAGAAGGGAGAGGGTTTAGCTCAGGTTTCTTGACCTCTGCAGGTTTTGATTCCTGAACTAAATTTACTACCTTCAATGTTTCCTTGGGGCTTAACTCTTCTAAGGAAAGAGCCTTTTCAATATCTTGTACCTCATTACCCCAAACGCTTGCATTGTCTCTAGATAAATTCCCGCAGAGAACTTCCTCTAGGGGATCTTTCGCAAGAACCTGTTGACAGGCGGTATTTTAGGTCGTCACTAAGACACCTCTATCAAATGATATTTGTAGTCCTAAACATGCAACTAAAAGAGTATAGAGGCAAGTTAAGGGTCGAACACAGGGAAACGATTAAGCACCGCTATTTATCTCCTAATGTTAATCTAATTCGATCAAGAAGTGTGGTGGGTAAAGTAATGACTAAAGGGGATAGAACAACAATTAAAATAGGTACTAGGGGAAGGATCAAACATGCTTTGATTTCAACGAAGTTAGGCATCGGAAAATAGGTTTACATGTAACCCAAGCGACTCATACAAGGCAATATCAAGAATACTCTCCAATCACCTATCGGGATTAAGAGCCTTCCTAGCTAACATACGCTCACACTATCGTCGTAAGGCATACAAGCTAAGGTCATGCAATAATCAATCACCTAATGACTATTCCTAAATCGCACTATCGTCACGATTTAGTTCACGTCATTCAACCACAACATGCATATGGCCATAAACATGGAGTGACTAATATAAGTATAAGCACAAGGAAGATTTAATCACAAATATTCCAAATTAACCTAGCCTAACATACATCAAACTCAAAGTATATCTTCACCAAACCCTAGCAACAAGAAACTACTCACTAGTCATAACTACAACTACAATCATGCTAAGCAACATTATAACCAATGAAATGGTAAGAGGGACAAAGTTTTTATCAACTAAATTAACAAGAGTAGAAGCTTTAATCATAAAAGCAAGAGACAATAGAGAAATATACCAAAAACCTTCATTGAAATCCAAATAAAGAGCCACACATCATTCAATCTTCAATCTCCAAGCTTGACCATACATCAATGTTGCAAAAATTACTTCTTTCAAAAAACTAAAAGTAAAACTAATGTTGATAGACAATGAGAATTACACTAAAAGCTATATGATTGTTCAATACAAAATTTCTCTATCAAAGACCTAGGAAATTGATATTTTTGAGCTCTCCCCTTGGGTTTCTATGC
The DNA here is from genome assembly GCF_001683475.1 of Chenopodium quinoa. Taxonomy (NCBI): domain Eukaryota; kingdom Viridiplantae; phylum Streptophyta; class Magnoliopsida; order Caryophyllales; family Amaranthaceae; genus Chenopodium; species Chenopodium quinoa. The sequence continues at coordinate 19,648 of NW_018745307.1, read as the reverse complement.
TGGCCTTTTTTTTATCTTTTTTTTTTCCCTTTTAACTTGGGATGAAATCGGGATTTGAATCAGCAGCAGAGAGGCGCGCTCGCGCCCAACAGTGGCGCGCCCGCGCGTTAAATGATGGCGCGGCCGCTCCTAGAAATGCGCGCCCGCTCCAAGAGGGTATTTAATGGTTGATCCCGCTCATCAGCGCGCCCGCGCTCTATAGATGCGCGCCCGCTCCTTTGGTTGCGCGCCCGCGCCATTCGTCTGGTTTGGACTTCTTCCTGTTTTGCCCTTATCCCTTCCATCTCTGAATCAACAGCATACGCCTGCAATCATGGAACAGGAAGGCAAGGCGTGATACAACGAAAGGGGAGGGGAGTATAGACTACCTAAACCACATGAATACACATTACGCGCCACAAAGGTAGAATACTCGAAATAGGAGGATCATAGCAAAAACATACTAAAATGAACTGAATTATTACTAAAACTACTAGAAAAAGACTATCCTAAGAGCGACATAAATGTCACTCATCAAATTCCCCCAAGCTAGACCTTTGCTCGTCCTCGAGCAAAGCTAAAGGCAAAGAAGATTGAGAAACGATTATCCAAACACAAGCAATATAAATAAAAAATAAAATAAAATAAAATAAAATAGAATAAAATAAAAGAGGGGGGGAAGGAATTTACACTAACTCACTTTTGTAGGAATCACGGTTGTTTTTAACATAAACAACAAGCCATTTAAACCTCAAAGTCGCCAATGAGGACGAGTATGCTCTCGTGGGGGTTTCCAAAGAGTTTAACCCACAACTCTTGGCGACATGCTCAAGACAAACCAAAAACAAAGGAGCAAATAAAGAAGAAAATCAACTACAAACAAGCATAGATGGATGACAATCTTTCTAGGTACTAAGAGTAAACACATTTTTGGATGCCAATGGTTGATTGAAAGATAAGTTATTCTAAGCATAGAGAACTCTAATATGCTCCACTCCACCCGCATTCCATACATTCTTACCGCGTTCCCTCATCTGGATTCAAATCCACCCTTCAAGGTAGTATCTCATGACTCCACGAAGGAGCCGGAACAAATGAAACAAGGGTGACCCGACATCTTACCAAGTCATGCTCTCTCCATATGCTTGAAATCTAGCTCCCTCCACCGACTAGTGACTCAACCAATCCAAGTTAAAAGGACTTAGGGTTGTAATGCAGGCTAGGAGGCAAGGGTGAGGAAAGAAATAAATAAATAAATAAATAAAATAAAATAAGTATAATGAAAATTTGGTGGTAAATCCTAATTGTGAAGCAGAAGATGTCGCCAATTCTCATAACAAAGTAGAATATCACCAATTTCCAAACAAAATACATCTTCCCCCAAGCTTATTCAGCACAAACTCACAAAAGTATATACAAAATGCGTAGAACCTCTCCCCCAAGCTTGAAATGAGCAGTGCCCTCAATGCTCAAACTATATACCTTTTTTTTTTTTTTGTTGTTTTTTTTTTTTTTTTCTTTTTTTTTTTGTTAGAGGAACTTCCGTTGTCCTTGCTTGTTATTTCAAATTCCACACCATCACCTTGCAACTTTCCGATTTTAAATCATTACAAACTATCATGTCTCAAACTTCACAAGTCATTGGGCGAAAAGTGAAACAAAAGGTCATGGGGTTTGAATGTGTTTATGAACAAAGAGGTGCAGGCTCAATCATGGCTAGCAAGGGGCAAACGCAAAAAGAAAAAAAAAAATATATAATTTATCAAGAAGCAACAAAAGGAAAGATAAACCTAGAAAAGCAAAATAGTCACCGAAGAAAATGCTTTTATCGTCCTTAGATATAGTTCGGTCGCGATCTCGGGTAGCTAGACAACAAGTTCTCGATCGAAGCATGCCTTGGTAAGGATCCTAAGCCGCTCATACAATAAGTGGTGGAGGCTTGAACAATAAATCTGACATGGGTTACAAAAACTACCTTTAGGGCTTTAAATCCCCCAAAGAGGGCAACGCCATCTTACCACAAACAAGTGAATTTGGGTTCGGTGGGCCTTACGAGTTCTAGCAACTACCTTAGCATAGACATATCTTAGAGTCAACCAATGGTAATCCAAGAACGCGGAAACTCTTAATCCTTAGGAATAAAGACATTCAAGAACGCAAGTCAAATTAATTTTTTTTTTTTTTTTTTTTTTTTTTTTTTTTTTTTTTCTTTTTTTTTTGTTAGAGGAACTTCCGTTTTCCTTGCTTGTTATTTCAAATTCCACACCATCACCTTGCAACTTTCCGATTTTAAATCATTACAAACTATCATGTCTCAAACTTCACAAGTCATTGGGCGAAAAGTGAAACAAAAGGTCATGGGGTTTGAATGTGTTTATGAACAAAGAGGTGCAGGCTCAATCATGGCTAGCAAGGGGCAAACGCAAAAAGAAAAAAAAAATATATATAATTTATCAAGAAGCAACAAAAGGAAAGATAAACCTAGAAAAGCAAAATAGTCACCGAAGAAAATGCTTTTATCGTCCTTAGATATAGTTCGGTCGCGATCTCGGGTAGCTAGACAACAAGTTCTCGATCGAAGCATGCCTTGGTAAGGATCCTAAGCCGCTCATACAATAAGTGGTGGAGGCTTGAACAATAAATCTGACATGGGTTACAAAAACTACCTTTAGGGCTTTAAATCCCCCAAAGAGGGCAACGCCATCTTACCACAAACAAGTGAATTTGGGTTCGGTGGGCCTTACGAGTTCTAGCAACTACCTTAGCATAGACATATCTTAGAGTCAACCAATGGCAATCCAAGAACGCGGAAACTCTTAATCCTTAGGAATAAAGACATTCAAGAACGCAAGTCAAATTAAATTTTTTTTTTTTTTTTTTTTTTTTTTTTTTTTTTCGCTATAAACTAATCTACCCTTGACAAAATTTCTAGATCTTCACCAAAATCTACATTACCTCAAAATTCATCAAGCCGTAAATACATACCTGCACTGGTGAATCGCCATGTTGGCGAATACCAGTAATCATCATTATCGACAGGGAAAACGGGGGGCGGACTCAGCGGTATCCATCAAACCGAGAGAAGCGTCCCAAAGCAGCATCATCATCAAAATCATATCAAAAACTCATCAACAGGATTAGTGAACAGGGGCAAAGTCAACCAAAGAAAACAGTCATGTAACTCAGTAGAATCAGCAGCATGAAGGTACAGGGAAAACAATGAAAGACCGGCAGGCGAGCAAGTAAGAATCCCAACCAAGTCACTCCCTACCAAGAGTATATCTCCAACTCATCAAAATAAGCGTACAAAAACAAGGGAGAGAGATATACTCAAGGACGCAGCCTACTGGCCACTAGAGCCGGGCTCACTAGGTGAGCCAGACCGACGTGGCGGCTCGTCATAAGTGAAGCCACTAGGGGGGCCGAAAAGGCCCCAACCACCGTCAAAGCCCGGCGGCCAACCGTAGTGACCTCTGTAAAGATCCTCTTGCCAACTAGGCAAAGGATCAGAGGGAGTGTCCTCGGATTGAGAGTACAGAGGGGCGGGGTGATCAGGATGTGCATAGGGGTACGCAGGGTCCCTCTAAAGTCACACCCGCCGGGCACACGATAATCGTACTGCCCGTCCTCTGGGAAGCTGCGGAGCTCCCTACTAGGCTCGGAAGGACCTTGGCAGTAGGGGTAAGTGGGGAGATTGTCCCCCCCCCCCAAGAAGGAACAGGGCCGTGCTGAGGCGGCCAATTGGGGTAGTTCACGGGGGGGGGCAATCTCTCCTCTATCCACAGCGGAGTCATAGAGGGCCTGCTGCTGCAGATGGTGGCCTTGCTGTGACTCATAAATTGCCTGCAACTGCCTAGCTATATCAGATAGCTGAAATGTACCAATACCTGCGGGTTGCTGGGTAAACGGCTGCTGCTGCTGCTCCTCCTGAACCTCCTCCTCATTACCCATTTCAACCTCATCGTCCCCATCGACATCGGGCACTCGCCCGCTATCTCTCAAAACTCTCCACACATTAGGGGACTGACGCGTGAGAGAAGTGAAGTGAGGCTTGGGGAGGAAACAATGGTGGGCTCCTCTAACTAGCCACCTAAAAGCATTGGGGTTCGCCGTGGGGGTAATAAAATCAGAACGGCGAAGCTGGTCCAAATCAAGGTAAATATCCCCACTACTACCTACGGCCGTGCATAGAGGTAGAAGGTCAGTGTAACCTAATTTGGTGGCCAGTCTAGTGACCATCGCCCCGCAGTGTATGTCCCCTGGCTTTTTCCCCTTTGCTATGGCTTGGGAGGTTTGCATGAAGAGGAAACCCAAATTCAACCTCCGAGCATGCTCTGGCTTTGTGGCTATCCATAGGCAAAGGACCTCTTCCTTAGTCAGCTTCCCTAGGTCCTGCTTAGGAATGATAGAATACCCTAATAAACGGTGTAGGATCCTAAGGGCAGGGTGCCAAATCTCACTGGCTAAGGAAGTCCGGGTGTAAAACTCATTTTTGCCTGAAATGGAACGCCACCAAGCGTACTCACTATACTCCCCAAAGCTCTCATATAGAGGGTAGTGAATGTCGGCATCGGGGTGAAGGTCGAGGGCTCGGTTGAACTCTGCCAATGACATTGTGTGGGGGTTGTTGAAGAGTTGGAAAGAAATTCGAAAGTCGTCATTTTCTAGACTATCCACTTGAAAAGACGAGAAAAACTCTAATGTGGGTTCTTTGTAGGTCATGAATGAGGAGTTTATGAATGACCCTAATCGAAGGTTGTCAAAAAGAATCCACAAATCATCATTAATACCGAGTTTTATCATGTCTCCACGATGGTAGTGTCTAGAAGGTCGCAACTTACGTTTTTGCATTTCCGAGTGTATGGAGGAGTGGCTTTTGTGTAAAAATTTTAGGGTGGGTAAGGCATTGGGTTGGTCTGACTCTTGGTTTTGGGACGATTGTCCCGACTTTGCAGTTTTTCTCTTCTTCCCAATTCTTAGACTCATGACTGCCCACCTCTTTTTTTTTTTTTTTTTTTTTTTTTTTTTTTTTTCACTCCTTTTCAAAGCCAACTCCGGCTATTTCCACCCTTAACCTCCACAAAACTACAATGTACCTGTTCACAAGCAATAATAATCCAACCACGCAACGAATATAGCCTAAGATACTAATCAACAACAACAAGTTCAACAGAATCCAGCAATAATTTCAACAATAATCAACCAAATTTCGCTAATAACCTAAGATAATCAAAATCCTTACTTAAAATTAATCCAAGAGAATAATTAACTAAGGAGATCGAATACCTTTACCTTTATGCGGAAGATTGCTGTTTTGGTGTCGATTTGGTGAAGGATTTGAGTAGGAAGGGGGGGGGGTTCGTTGCGGTTGTGCCCTTGATGCCCAATTGCTACCTTTGAAGATGAACAAACGGAGAGGATGATTGATTGAAGCTTGAGGATGATTGATGTGGTATATATTTTGAGAATGATTGATTTATGAAGGTGGAAGAAGATGATCTTGGCTATGGTGGTGAGGAGCGGCCGCGAAGAGAGAGAAAGGCAAAGAGGGTTTGGTTTATGTTTGTGAGGATTTGGAAATTGTGGGAATATAAGAAGCCACCGTATTTTTTTTTTTTTCTGATATCCAGAAAGGCGCGCCCGCTCCCGATTAAGGCGCACCCGCTCCTTAAAGAAAACGCGAGCCGCTCCTATATCGCGCCTAAATCGCTCCAACTTCCTGGAAATCAGTAAAAACTACAGCGCGCCCGCGCTAATAGTAGACGCGCCCGCGCCTTCTTTAAAAACGCGAGCCGCTCTGCAATCGCGGCCAAATCGCTCCTGCCTCCTGGAATGGAAGTAATTTTTCAAGCGTATACCAGGCGCGTCCGCGAAGAAACTAGGCGCGCCCGCGCCTTACTGCTCATGCGGATCGCGCTTCAGCCGCGATAAAATCGCTCCAACTCCCTGGAATTGGAGAAATTTTCATTCATAAAAATTGCGCGCCCGCGACGAAACCAGGCGCGCCCGCGCTTTAATGCTGCTGCGGATCGCGCTACAGCCGCGTTCAAATCGCGCTGAGGTTCTGTTTCTTTAGAATTCATCCGAGCACAAATTTCAAAATTCCTCTCTTTTTTAATTTTCTGCTTTGCTCTTGCCTTTCTTTCCTCGTGGACACACGCAATCACGCCTGCATCAGAATTGATTGGGAAGAGCGTTAGGTGGATTAGTTCAAGCGATTTGAAAGAAAATAAAATCAAAGAGGTTAGAAACCGGGTTGCCTCCCGTAAGCGCTTCTTTAACGTCACTAGCTTGACGTACTTCACACGGAATCATGGTGATTTGGAAACATCAATGAGAGATAAATTTTCTGGCTTCTCAATTAGCTGACCCTCATAGTATGGCTTGAGACGCTGCCCATTCACTTTGAATGGAGGGTACTTGTCATTGAAAATCTCAACCGAGCCATAAGGAAAGGTTTTGGACACTTGAAATGGACCGCTCCATCTAGATCTCAATTTCCCGGGGGAAGAGCTTGAGTCTTGAATTGTAGAGCAGGACCTTTTGTCCTTCCACAAATTCCTTCTTGGAAATTCGAGCATCGTGCCATGCCTTGGTTCTTGCTTTGTAGAGGCTTGCACTGTCATATGCATTCATTCTCAGCTCTTCCAACTCATGAAGCTCTAGAAGCCTTTGCTCACCCGTACTGTGGAGATCAAAGTTGATTTGCTTGATTGCCCAATGCGTTCGGTGCTCCATCTCTACGGGTAAATGGCAATTCTTCCCATAAACAAGCTTATAGGGGGTAGTCCCTATAGGAGTCTTGAAGGCGGTCCTATATGCCCACAATGAATCAATGAGCTTACTGGACCAATCCTTCCTTGTTCTAGCAACAGTCTTCTCTAAGATGACTTTTAACTCCCTATTTGTGACCTCCGCTTGACCACTTGTTTGGGGTGGTAAGCAAGGCCTCGCTTGTGAGATACACCGTACTTTGAAAGAAGCTTGTTGAATGCATGGTGCTTGAAGTGTGAGCCTCCATCACTTATGATTGCCTTAGGAACACCGAATCTTGGGAAGATGACTTTCTTGAACAAATTGATGACCACCCTTGAGTCGTTGGTGGGAGATGCCACGGCTTCCGCCATTTGGAGACATAATCAACGGCAACTAGAATGTGCCGGTTTCCTTGGGATGAGATGAAAGGGCCCATGAAGTCAATTGCCCAAACATCAAAGATTTCAAGTTCAAGAATAGGATTTTGGGGCATCTCATCGCGCCGTGATATGTTCCCTGTCCTTTGGCACCTATCACAAGTCTTAACAAATTGCCAAGCATCTTTGAATAGAGACGGCCAAAAGAGCATACATTGCAAAACCTTGGAAGCGGTCTTTTGAGCACTCATATGACCACCACAAGGGGATGAGTGGCACATTGAGAGCACATCTTGGAATTCTTCATTAGGAACACATCTTCTCAAGAGTCCATCCACCCCTCTCTTCAACAACATGGGGTCATCCCATATATACTTCTTTGCTTCATGCTTGAGCTTTCTATGTTGTTGAGGAGTGAAATCCGGAGGTATGGCACTACAAGCCAAGTAGTTCACAATATCCGCATACCAAGGCTCTGATTTTGCCTCAAGAGCATATAAGACATCATCCATTAGGGCATCTTCAATTGGAAAATCGTCTTCATGTATTCTTGCAGCTCCTAACCTAGAGAGGTGGTCCGCCACCACGTTCTCGGCTCCCTTCTTATCTCTCATTTCGTAATCAAAATCTTGAAGGACCAACACCCATCTCAACAACCTCGGTTTGGCCTCCTTCTTACTTATCAAATATTTGAGAGCCGAGTGATCGGTATACACTATTGTCCTGGAACCAATGAGGTAGGTTCTTAACTTCTCAAATGAGTGGATAACCGCCAAAAACTCTTTTTCGGTAGTTGTATAATTTCGTTGGGCATCGTTGAGAGTCTTGGACAAATAGTATATAACGTGAAGTTTCCCATCCTTTCTTTGTCCCAGAACCGATCCAATGGCCCCGTCGCTTGCATCGCACATTAGCTCGAATGGTAGAGACCAATCCGGTCCTCGGACTACGGGGGCGGTGCAAAGGGCCTGTTTCAACCTGCAAAATGACTCATGACAAGCTTCATCAAATACAAATTCTTTATCCTGTTGCAAGAGAGATGTGAGAGGCTTAGCAATCAAAGAGAAATCTTTGATGAAGCGGCGGTAAAAGCCGGCATGACCAAGGAAGGACCTCACTTCTCTCACATTTGTGGGAGGAGGAAGCTTCTCGATCACATCAACCTTCGCACCATCGACTTCGATGCCCGCTTGGGAGATTTTATGGCCAAGAACAATGCCGTTTTCCACCATGAAGTGGCATTTCTCCCAATTGAGCACCAAGTTGGCACTCTCACATCTTTCTAAACAACGAGATAAATTCATTAGGCACTGCTCATACGTGCCTCCACCAACGGAAAAAATCATCCATAAAAACTTCCATTTCTTCCTCGATCATTTCACTAAAAATTGACATCATGCATCTTTGGAAGGTGGCCGGGGCATTACAAAGACCAAAAGGCATCCTACGATAAGCAAAAGTTCCGTAGGGACAAGTGAAAGTGGTATTTTCTTGATCTTTTGGGTCAATTGGGATTTGGAAGAATCCCGAATAACCATCAAGAAAGCAATAAAAAGCATGCTTTGTAAGCCTCTCAAGCATTTGATCGATGAACGGTAATGGAAAATGGTCTTTGGAAGTGTTGGCATTTAATTGGCGGTAATCAATACACATGCGCCAACCCGTAACAAGCCGAGTTGGGACCAATTGTTGCTTATCATTGATCATTACCGTCATACCTCCCTTTTTCGGCACTACTTGAACCGGGGATACCCAATCACTATGAGCGATTGGATAGATGATCCCTGCTTCAAGTAGCTTGGAAACTTCCTTTCTCACAACCTCTTGCATGGAAGGATTAAGTTTCCTTTGCCGTTGCCTACACGGCTTAGCACCCTCCTCTAAATCGATCTTATGCATGCATAGGGAGGGGCTTATACCTTTGAGATCATCAAGAGTATAACCCAAAGCCTTCCTATGCATTTTCAAAACATTAATCAATGAGGAGGTTTGCTCTTCCGTGAGGTTAGCATTGATAATGACCGGAAAAGTATCATTAACATCCAAAAAGACATACCTCAAGCCCGAAGGTAGAGGTTTCAATTCTACTTTCGGAGCTACCTTACCATTGGAGATTTCCTCCTCTTCTACTTGGAAGACTTCATACGGTTGGGGCATCTCTTGGTCGGGGGTTGTCTCTTCTTTCTCATCAAGCATTTCCTCATATAATTGCATCTCCTTTTGATCACCTACCTAATTCTCATTCAACAAGACATTCTCAAGTAGATCATTAGAAGCATGCATATAAGGGTATCTAAACTCATTCATCAAGTTTTCAATTGTATCTATTCTAAAACATTCATTGTCAGAGGAAGGTTGTCTCATCACCTTATTCAAATCAAATTCGATAGAATCATTGTCAACCTTCAAGGTCATCTTGCCTTCTTTGACATCAATAATTGCTTTAGAGGTAGCTAGGAATGGCCTACCCAAGATTATAGGAATTATTTCATCTTCATCCATTTCAAGAACATAAAAGTCCACCGGAAAAGTGAACTTACCGACTCTAAGGGGTATGTCCTCTACTTTCCCTATAGGCAATTTTGTGGACCTATCTGCTAATTGGAGGGTGATGTTTGTAGGTGAAAGGTTTCCCACATTAAGCTTTTGGTAGACCGAGAAAGGCATTAAACTCACACTAGCACCTAGGTCACACAAAGCTTTCCCCAAATGAACTTCATTGATAGAACAAGGGATGGAAAAACTACCGGGATCTTGCAATTTAGTTGGTAGCTTACTGGAGAGAATAACACTACAATTTGCGGTTAAGCTAACGGTTTCAACTTCTCTCCTTCCATTCAGGAGGTCTTTTAGGAATTTAGAGTAGTGTGGCATCTCTTTCATAGCATCCACAAAGGGTATAGAAACATGCAAGCTCTTTACTACATCTAAAAATTTTCCAAATTGGACATCAAGCCTAGACCTAGCAAATCTTTGGGGAAAAGGCAACCTCTCATTCCTAGGTTGGAGATTAAGGGGTAAAGATGTTTGATCTTTGGTGCTCTCCTTTTCGAGTTCCTTCTCTTTCTCTTTCTCACCCCTCTCATTCTTTCCGGCACTTCCCTCTAGAATCTCATTCTCTCTTGATGATTCATCCTCAACCTCAAGTCCTATCCTCACATCGGGACTCTTCTCAACATTTAGTTCACTCTCAAGGATCTTCCCACTTCTAGTAGTAATGGCATACATAGACTTGGGGTTGACACCTTGACTAGGTAAAGAAGAAGACGAAGAAGGGGAGGATGAAGAACTTGGTTGGGCAATTTGAGAGATTTGGGTCTCAAGCATTTTCATGTGTGCCTTGATTTGTTTCTTTTCTTCCTCTTGACTCTTATTATGGTTTTCTTGATTTTTAATGAAATTTTGAAGCATAGCCATCATAGGATCAGGAGGGGCTTCTATTTGGAGGGGTTGAGTAGGGGGAATTTGAGAATGGGGCCTTACTTGGTCAAAACCGGGGGGTCTACTATTTTGTGAGAAAGTAGAAGCATTTTGAGGTCTATTACCCCCGGAACCCTGATTGGAATTAAAACGTTGTTGGTTGTTGGAATAGTGTTGTTGGTTTTGATTCCAATTGGGTCTTTGGTTTGAGTAACTTCTTCCATTGTAATTGGAAGAGTTTCCCCTACCTTGGCCTTGGTTATCATAACCACCACCACTTTGATTCCATTGACTTTGATTCCAACCTTGGTTTTGATTCCAACTATGGTTTGGGTTTTTGATTCCAATTTGGTCGCATTCCATTATTTCCCTCACGGGGCACAAAATTCATGGCATTAACATCTTCAACATTATCATCATTTTCATGGGGAGGGGGACCTTCACTTATGGACATACATTGTTGAGAATTATGATCATAGCCTCCACATATATCACAAAACATACAACCAGGAGGCATGGCATTGTAATTAGAGGGAGAAGAAGTAGAAGGATTCATACCATGGCCTCCCTTGGGAGAAGGGGAGGAAGCATTTTGGGAACTTGATTTCATGAACTCCTCCATTTGTTTCGCCATCTTTGCCATTTGGTTGGAAACATTTGTGATGGCATTGGTTTGCTCGACGGAATGTACCGTTCCTTTGCTAGAAGTGGCTTCCCTCTCACCTTCGTACCAATCCTCATAATTGCGCACAACTTCTTCTATGATACTCTCCACTTCATCTTCCCTTTTGTTCATGATTGGGCCTCCGGCTCCGGCATCAAGGCTAGTCTTACTTTGAGGGGAGAGTCCTCCGTAGAATGTTTGGAGAACTTGCCAATTAGGAATCCCATGGTGTGGGCATTGCCTTTGTAATTCTTTGAATCTCTCCCATGCCTCACAAAGAGACTCTCCACCTCTTTGGCGGAAACTTTGAATCTTTGAGCGAGCCTCGGCGGTTTTCTTGTGATTGTAAAACCTTCCTAGGAACGCCGTAGTTACCTCATTCCAAGTCGTGAGGGAACCGGGAGGAACATCCTTGTTCAAACCAATGTTCCGCCGCTCCCATGAGTGAGAACGGAAACATCTTCAATCTTATGTACTCTTGGGACACCCCGTTGATCTTGATAGTGTCACAATACTTGAGAAATTCTTTGAGATGCTCATGGGGATTCTCAAATTTCCCACCGGTAAATTGCCTCTTCTCTATCATTGAAATGAAATTAGGCTTTATCTCGAAATTGTTCGCTTGAGTGGTGGGGGCTAAGATCCCACTTTGTGAGGCATAAGGTTCGGGTGCTCCAAGTTGCTTTAGTGACCTTTGATCACCCATGCTTTGTTGATTATGGTATTGGGCAAATGGGTTGGGAGTTAAACCTGCAAATGATTCACGATCCTCACTAGAAGAGGGTGAAGGAGTAGGAGAGCTACTAACTTCCTCTTGGAAAGGGTTTTCCACACTATCCCTAATTTCCCTCCTCAATTGAGCAAGGGTGCGCTCCAGCTCTGGGTCTATGGGCGCCAAAGGACTAGAACTTCGTTGCCTCCTGCGCATATACAAAGCTAAGTAGAAAGTGAGCACTGACAAGCAAGGAGTAGTAGGAAAATTAAACAAGTGAACTAGTCTCAACGAAGGGATAAACGTACAATGGAAACCGTTTCCCCGGCAACGGCGCCAATTTGACAGGCGGTATTTTAGGTCGTCACTAAGACACCTCTATCAAATGATATTTGTAGTCCTAAACATGCAACTAAAAAGAGTATAGAGGCAAGTTAAGGGTCGAACACAGGGAAACGATTAAGCACCGCTATTTATCTCCTAATGTTAATCTAATTCGATCAAGAAGTGTGGTGGGTAAAGTAATGACTAAAGGGGATAGAACAACAATTAAAATAGGTACTAGGGGGAAGGATCAAACATGCTTTGATTTCAACGAAGTTAGGCATCGGAAAATAGGTTTACATGTAACCCAAGCGACTCATACAAGGCAATATCAAGAATACTCTCCAATCACCTATCGGGATTAAGAGCCTTCCTAGCTAACATACGCTCACACTATCGTCGTAAGGCATACAAGCTAAGGTCATGCAATAATCAATCACCTAATGACTATTCCTAAATCGCACTATCGTCACGATTTAGTTCACGTCATTCAACCACAACATGCATATGGCCATAAACATGGAGTGACTAATAAGTATAAGCACAAGGAAGATTTAATCACAAATATTCCAAATTAACCTAGCCTAACATACATCAAACTCAAAGTATATCTTCACCAAACCCCTAGCAACAAGAAACTACTCACTAGTCATAACTACAACTACAATCATGCTAAGCAACATTATAACCAATGAAATGGTAAGAGGGACAAAGTTTTTATCAACTAAATTAACAAGAGTGGAAGCTTTAATCATAAAAGCAAGAGACAATAGAGAAATATACCAAAACCTTCATTGAAATCCAAATAAAGAGCCACACATCATTCAATCTTCAATCTCCAAGCTTGACCATACATCAATGTTGCAAAATTACTTCTTCAAAAACTAAAAGTAAAACTAATGTTGATAGACAATGAGAATTACACTAAAAGCTATATGATTGTTCAATACAAAATTTCTCTATCAAAGACCTAGGAAATTGATATTTTTGAGCTCTCCCTTGGGTTTCTATGCTGGCCTTTTTTTTTATCTTTTTTTTTTTCCCTTTTAACTTGGGCTGAAATCGGGATTTGAATCAGCAGCAGAGAGGCGCGCTCGCGCCAACAGTGGCGCGCCCGCGCGTTAAATGATGGCGCGGCCGCTCCTAGAAATGCGCGCCCGCTCCAAAGAGGGTATTTAATGGTTGATCCCGCTCATCAGCGCGCCCGCGCTCTATAGATGCGCGCCCGCTCCTTTGGTTGCGCGCCCGCGCCATTCGTCTGGTTTGGACTTCTTCCTGTTTTGCCCTTATCCCTTCCATCTCTGAATCAACAGCATACGCCTGCAATCATGGAACAGGAAGGCAAGGCGTGATACAACGAAAGGGGAGGGGAGTATAGACTACCTAAACCACATGAATACACATTACGCGCCACAAAGGTAGAATACTCGAAATAGGAGGATCATAGCAAAAACATACTAAAATGAACTGAATTATTACTAAAACTACTAGAAAAGACTATCCTAAGAGCGACATAAATGTCACTCATCACCTGTGGTAAGATATCATCAAAAAATATCATCCATTATATCAATTATATCAATGTAGCAACAATTTTCCTCTAACATAGGCCCCTTCAAAACCTTCCCTAAATTAAAAGTAACGTTATCGTCACATACATAAAGGATTAGTTTACCATTTTTAACATCAATGATTGCTCCTGCAGTATGGAGAAAAGGCCTACCTAATATAATGGTTATTTGTGTGTCCTCTGCCATGTCTAAAACAACAAAATCAACAGGAATAAAAAAATTTACCAACTCTGACAGGTACGTCCTCTAAAATACCTAAGGGGTATTTTTACCGAACGATCTGCCATTTGCAAAGTTATATTAGTAACTTTTAATTCTCCCATATTAAGTTTAGCGAAGACAGATGATGGCATGACACTGACACTAGCACCCAAAACACACAAAGCTTTATCAATAAAAACATTCCCAATATGACAAGGGATAGAAAACCTAACGGGGTCCTTTAATTTAGGAGGGGATTTGTTTTGCAATAAAGCGCTACAATCCTCTGTGAAAGCTACAGTTTCTACTTCATTAAAGGCCCTTTTCCTAGTCAGAATGTCTTTCATAAATTTAGCATAAGCAGGAACTTGAGTGATTAAGTCAGTGAAAGGAACTGTTACCTGCAGGTTTTTCACAACCTCTAATAACTTACCAAATTGTTTATGAAGCTTACTCTTTAGATGTCTATTAGGGAATGGAAGTTTGATAACTGGGCTCTTCACATCTCCTCCCTAATCCTGCAATTTACCCTGCACGGAAACATTAGTAGGGTTAGTATCTATTTGTAGCCCTGTAGGGCAAGCAGGATTAGCGTTTGGTATAGAGAAATCTAGATCAGGAATTGGTCTATCTTCCTTTGGCCTAGGAGGTCCATCATAATGTGAACCACTCCTTAGAGTGATTGCATTGGCATGATCTGTAGGATGGATAGGTTGTGATGGTAGAGCTCCCTGCTGACGGGATTGTAGGGTAGATTAAAGTTGTGCAATTTGATTGTCCATGATTTTATTGTGGGCTAGGATAGAATCAATTTGTGCATCCCTACTCTCCATATGCTTTTGCATATTGGTAAGCATTTCTCTAATTTCTGTCATGGCAGGGTCGGAAGATGATGAGGGTGATGCTTGGCTTTTCTCGCCAGAATTAGGATGATAATATTTTTGTTGTGGTGGGGTTTGCTATTGCGGTTGTTGCGGAGGAGGAGGTTTTTGTACATTGGTGCTCCGGTATGAAAGATAAGGATGTTTTTTTTAACCGACATTGTAGGAATTGGAATAGGGATTATTCTGCCTATAGGTTTGAAAGGCATTAACTTGTTCCATAGAGATCCTACAATCTTGCTCCCAATGACCTACAATTCCACAATTTTCACAAAAAGCTTCATTGTTAGAAACAACAGAAACATTAGCTACAGAGTTAGGAGCAGCAGTAAGATTATCTAATTTTTGACAAATAGACGTTAATTGAGTTTGCAATAAGGAGACAGAATCGACATTATGTTTTCCTTTATTTGCAAACCCTCTCGGATTCCCATATTGGGAATTGTGTATATCCATGTCTTCTATAACCTGTCCTACATCGTCCACATTTAAATTCATGAACCTCCACTAGCTGCCGAATCTAGCACTGATCTAGAAGTATTTCCAAGACCATTATAGAATGCTTGGATTAATTGCCATTGTGCTAGATTGTGGTGGGGCATTCTCTCTGTAGATCCCTGAACCTCTCCCAAGCCTCATATAACGTTTCGTCGGCCTCTTGAGCGAAGTTCTGAATAGCACTCCTTAGCACCGCTGTTCTCTCTACAGGATAATATTTATTATAGAAATTCAAAGAAAGAGTTTCCCAATCAGTAATACCAAGTGCAGTTCTATTCACACCATTAAACCATAATTTAGCTTTGCCACATAATGAAAAAGGAAAAAGAATCTCCCTGATTTGGTCTTGCGTGACCCCGGCTTGTCTGATGGTGTTACAATATTGGCAGAAATCTGCGATGTGATGATTAGGATCTTCAGCCTTAGCTCTACTAAATTGCTTCCTCTCTATCATAGTGATAAATTGGGGCTTGATCTCAAATTGAACTCCATCTAGAGCCGGAGTGGGAGTAAGGTGCGGGAAATCTGTGAGCTTCGGTTGCGAGTAGTCACTGAGTTTCTTCTGGGCCGTCATCTCTGATTCCGAATCTGAAGGAATATTTGTATCACTAGAATCAGAGGGAGGATCTCTTCGACTGTTGTCCTCCTCAGAAACCCGCCATAATTTTTCTATAGAGTTTCCTTTGCCTATGAAAAGAGCGCTCGATCACAGGGTCGAATGGGATGTAACTTGATCTAGAACACCTGGGCATAAACAAAGAACTAAAAGACAAATATGAGAATTGCCTCAAAGAACTAACGTTCTCTGAGGCAAAAGGGGATAATCTAGACTACAAAAATAAAATCAGAAAACAAAAATAGAACCGTTTCCCCGGCAACGGCGCAAATTTTGACAGGGTAAAGTCATATCCCCTAATCAAAAATAATACCTAAATCCTCTAACTAATGTAGATACGGAAGTAGGGTCGAACTCCACAGGGAAAACAAGTTCGTTTACTCCTAATTATTTGTTATAATCTAAATTATCAAAGTAACCAATATTTTTTTGGAATAAATTCTATACTACGAAGAAAAGGTTTAGGGAGAAAAGAAACAATAATAAGGAAGCCTAGGGTCACAGGTTCACCAATAATTAATATTCCGGGATAAAACGAAGTAATTAATAATTAACATTGCACAAATAACATGATTAATAGGCTCTCGCAATTTATTAATCAACATAGATTTAACAGGCTCTCGCAATTTACTAGATCTAAGTTCCTATTGAAAATAGCCTTTAATATTAAATTAACATCTGCTCGATTCATCAATTCAATATTGCTAAACATTCACAATCAAATTACATCTGCTCGATTCATAATCTAATTGCAAAGAATTAAAACAATTCAATAAGAAATTGATTAGGGGATTTTTTATCCACCAATCACCGTTTGACAAGTGGACCAACCAGGTTTCCGCCACGTGTCTTTCACGTAGGCCAATAGGAGCCTGCCACGTGTCAATCACAGATACGTCCTCTACGGACCAATTGAGACACGCCACGTGTCCACCATGCCAAATGGGAAAACCGGCCAACAAGGCCCAATCCTGTCTAGAGGCCTGGTCAGCCTAGGTTTACCCTAAACCTAGAGAGTGGCACACTTCTCAAGACTAAAAATACTAATTAATCAAGCAATCAAGAAATTAATCTCACCTGAAGAACGGAACAGAACAGAAACGTTACGGAAGACACTAATAACCGGCTAATCTCGCTAACAGAGCAGATTACCAACATTAAACACTCTCACCTAGAGAGACCTTATTACTTTATTTTCCGCACTTATTACTCCTTAATCAGGTACTAACTTGACCGTTGGAGGCGGAGCTCTCAGGAGTCTCCGTTATTTTGCAGGTACAGGCGTCCGATTCCAGTCTCGGAATTGTAACTCTCCCGCAGGACATCAGAAAACCCCGAAACATTTGGCGCCGTCTGTGGGGAGAGTACTTCAGAAATGGCATCCAAGTCTGTACCGACTCCTGAAGAGAGGCGTCCCTAAACGACCCTCAAGTTCAGTCGGACCATGACACTGAAAGTGAATTTGAAGTTGAAACTCATAACAGCTCCAGACGGGACCCTAAGGGCCCGACGTACCCGTCATACCGAAAGGAGGGAACGGGAGCATCTTCAAACAGGAAGCGAGCCAGCAGGCGCACCGCCTGCTCGGCAACAGCCGACTGATGGGTCTGCTCCCATCACAAGGAACGAACTCATGACCTTCATGAGGGACTTCAAGGGAGAGAGATTCAAGAGTTGATCAACAGGAAGCCGCCTGCTTCAGTCAAGGAGCAGTCGGCCAAGAAACCTTCCACTTCACAGAAGAGGAAGCCAGCTCAAGGGCGAGAGGCGACTCCTCATCCTAAATCTAGGAAGCGTGAGCCACCTGCCCTTGATTTCACAAAATTCCGTTATCCTACAGGAAATAGGAAACCGGTTCGTCATATTCAGGCGGACGGGTCAAAGCAAACGTTCACAGATGCTCGGCTACTGCTAGAGCAGAAGAAGAGTGACCGATTGTCAGAGTCGGCTTCTACTTCAAATTTTCAAGACAGTTTGCGAAATGCCTCGATGGCATACTCAGTCGTACCATGAGAGTCAGTCAGGCGGCACCTCCCGTCAGTCCGGCTTTCATAGTGCCCAGGCGGTACCAAACTTACCATTTGTGCCGCAACAACAGTATTTTATGCAGCCACCTCCATTTGGTGGACCTGCAGCAAAAAACGTCCAACCTATGGACTGGCAGCTACGGTTGCTTAAACTGGTGAACAGCCGTCGGCCTTCTCCAAGGAAATTACTGAAGCCGCTCAGCCGGCCAAAGTAAAAAATGTACTAGTAGGCGCCTATGACGGCACTACTAACCCAGAAGACCATCTGATGGCATTCACCAACCTGATGTACCTTCAAGGGTTGGATGATCCCACTTGGTGCAAGTGTTTCCCAGCGACTCTCAAGGGAAATCGCACAGCAATGGTTCGGCAACCTGCCGACTGGTTGTGTAAACAGCTTCAGGACGCTTGCTTATTTATTTGCCTCCAACTTCGCCATGAACATCCCTGCGAAGAAAACGACCCTTGATTTGGGAACAATTCAGCAGGGCGAGAAGGAGGGGCTTCGCTCGTACATCAGGCGGTTCAACCTGATGAGAATACAGATTCAAGGGTTACCGGATGAGGTAGCTTATACCGACTTTTTTAGAGGTCTCAAAGATGGGTCTACCTTCAAATTTGATTTGGTTCGAAAAAGGGTGGCGACTCTTCAAGAGGCCTTGATTGAAGCAGAAGCCTATATACAGGCGACTGATCTGTGTACGATAAAACAGTCGGACGGGAAAAGGTTCGACAAAACAGAAGGACGACAGAAACAGTCGTCTAACAAAGATGAGAAAAGAAAAGAAGTCTGGGCGGCTGATTCCTCTAAACAGCCGGCCCAGAAAAAGAAAAAAGAATTCAAACCATACTCCTCAAAGTATGTGTTTAACAAGGATAACCAGTTTATCCTAAAAGAAATAAAGGGACGATCTCAATTGAGAAGCCGGTCCCCATGAAGGGTTTTGCAAACAACCGGAACCAAGATAAAATCACACCAATGACTGCATCAGTCTCATGCGGTACCTAGACCGCCTGGCTGAGCAAGGTGATCTTGACACTTATGTCAAGAAATCTACGGGGAACACTTCCTCAAAAAAGCAGTCGGCCAAAAAGAATCAACAGGCCGACAGCTCCGATACAGATGATGCAGTCGTCTACACCATTGCAGGCGGCTTCTCAGGAGCGGCCCCACTATTAGGGGCAACAAAGATAATATAAGGCGGTTAGATGTAAATTCCGTTCACCAAGAACGGCCGTCCAAATA
Organism: Chenopodium quinoa; assembly: GCF_001683475.1. Classification (NCBI taxonomy): domain Eukaryota; kingdom Viridiplantae; phylum Streptophyta; class Magnoliopsida; order Caryophyllales; family Amaranthaceae; genus Chenopodium; species Chenopodium quinoa. The sequence goes on along the minus strand of NW_018745307.1, from coordinate 376 downwards.
TACATTTCCTGAGATTGTCATCACTGAAGAGGATCTAGGAGGAATAAGGGGGCCGCATGACGACCCTCTCGTTATTGAATGTAAAGTGGCCAACCAGAGAGTTGGCCGAATCCTCATAGATACCGGGAGCTCCTCAGATCTCATCAGCAGCAAATGTCTGTCAAAACTGAAATATCAAACGGACTGCATACATCCGGCCTCCCACCTTTAATAGGGTTTGGAGGAGGAGTCGTTCACCCACTGTGACGAGTAGATTTGCCCATTCGCCTTGGCGAAAAAGGGGAAGGACGACACATGGTAGTCCGGTTCCTAGTAGTAGAGGAACTCTCGGCCTACAACATGATTCTGGGTCGACCAACCCTGAATAATTCCAAGG
>NW_018745306.1:0-30083 GCF_001683475.1 Chenopodium quinoa | reverse complement strand
CTAAGAAGCCAAATCACCAACAACAAGGATACAAATCGATTATCATCAACATTTCTACAAACCAAAGCAATTAATCCATTACAATACCCACAAATCGAAACCTCAAAACCAGAAAAAGAATTGGGTAAATCAAACCTTGTCAATCGTTTTTAGCATCAAGCTCAGAACCCCACTTCAATGGAGTCGATTCCAGGTGACTTCCATGGTTGAGGATAAGAAGACGACGGTCAGAGGAGAGAGAATGAGCGAGATGAAGTCTGATTAAATGGGTGCTGTTGATTGATTAAGGAATGCCAAGCCTTGGAAACGCATTTGAAGGGAAGTAGTGATTTAGTGGGTAATCGAAAAGAATGGAGGTGATTAACTCCATTGGAAGAGACGCCATTGTTGTGGCTTTCGAGAAAACAGAGCAAAAAAATAAATAAAAATTGGTGGAAAGGTGGTTGTGGCTGTGCGGTGCGGTGGTGGGGGCTGGTCGTAGCGGTTAGGTGGTGGGGGCTGGTCGTGGCTAGTCGGCGGTGGGGGTCCTGACGGTGGCAGCAACACCGGTTGATTAATGGGGATTTTTTTTTAATTTTTTTTTAAAACTTACCCAATAATATGGCGACACGTGTGCAAGGTAGGCCCCACTAACGGATTTATGGACGGAATCCGTTAGTTGGAGGTGATTGGTGGTAAAACTGATGTTTTATTTTTTATGAGGTGGTAAAGTAAATCTTTTTTTTTTGGAGGTGGTAAATTCGACAAAAAGTCATTATTTGAAGGTGGTAAAAATGAAAAACTTTAAAGTTGTAAAAAAATATGAAATAGAGGTAGTACTTAATTTTAAACACTATTTCTTTTGTTTTATGAGGGGGCATTAAAAAGCACTTTATTAACAACCCCCTCCTTCCCCAAATCAATCTTTTTTTTTTTTTTTTTTTAATTTTTTTTTTAATTTTATGTATTTTTTTTATTTTTTATGAACAGTCTCTTTTATTACTCATGTTAGGCCCTATTCTATTCCCTTAAAAAAAAATTAAGTAAAAATAATTTCCGTTTAGTAAAAATAAGGTCAGTTCAGTAAAATTAATTTCAGTTTAGTAAAAATAAGTACAGTTTAGTAAAATTAAGTTTTCTTATAAAAGAATTATAATTAAAAATCAGTAAAAATAATTTAAGTTCAGTAAAAAATAATTTAAGTTCAGTAAAAATAATTTAGTTCAGCAAAATTAAGGTGAAGAGAATAGGGCCTTATTATAATTGTATAAGTTTTATTTATGCACAATATTATAAATTGATTTGTATCCAATTAAATTTTGCTAGTTTGTTTACTAGTATTATTTTCATTTTTATGGACTAAATTTTTCAGGTTCTTTTTATGCTTACCTTTTCACAATTGAACTTTATAATTGTACTCCATCCGTTTTTAAATATTTGCTCCACTTTTCCTTTTCGGCTGTTTTTAAATACTTGCTTCATTTCCTTAAAAAGTCTTATAATATTAAATTAATTTCTTTTACCAAGTGGACCCAACAATATTAATTCCACATTCTCTTTCCTCCAATTCTTTCCACTATTTATGGTTTTTTTTTACAATTTTTTATTCTCCACCAACCCCACTACCATCATATTTTATTACTTTATCCAATTTTCTCCTAAAACTCCGCGTATGGAAAAATGGAGCAAATATTTAAAAACGGAGGGAGTATTAGTCACCATTGTAAAATTGTGTGCAAATGATAAATGAAACTTTATTTGGAAGTGGAGCTTCTAAAGTGCTACCTCTACAAAAAGGGGTCATTTGTCATATGGGCACCGAGAATCCAAGATAACCCATACAACATAATTAGGAAATTTTGACAATTACCACCTTCTGTTATGTCTATTTTAGCAATTACCACCTTCTATTTTTTTTTTTGAAAATTACTACCTTCTATTTTCAAAAACATCAAAAGATACCACCTTCTTGCCCCCCAACTAGCACGTGACGTCATTTTGGGCCAATTCTTTCCCTTCCCTCCCTATTTCCCTCACATTTCTTGTTCCTATTTGGATTCTCATCTCCCTTTTAACTTTTTTCCCCCAAACCACCAATAATTTTCCGTCAATTTTGATTTAGAGGAGTGAATTGAAGAGTTTCTGAATTTTTGGGGGAAAATAAGTGAATGAGAAGGTAAGAATCGAGTTATGGAAGAGAAATGGGAGAGAAATAGGGAGGAAAGGGAAAGAATGAGCCCGAAATGATGTCACGTGCTAGTTAGGAGGCAAGAAGGTGGTAACTTTTGATGTTTTTAAAAATAGAAGGTGTAATTTTCAAAAAGAAAAATAGAAGGTGGTTAATTGCTAAAATGGACATAACAGAAGGTGATAATTGTCAAAATTTGCGCATAATTAATTTGTCTATAGCTGCCATTGGAACTTCTAGCTTGCCAAGAATTGACAAACCTATGTACCAAGATTAAATTATTTTTATTTTTAATTTCTTAGAATTTGTTATACTTCCTCCGTTCTTTTTTATTGCACCACGAGGAATTTCACGCATGTCAATGTATTTTTTAGCTATTAATATCTTCAATTATACTTTTATAAAAATTATTAAAAAATTGATATTTGAAAAGAAGATTTCGAGACGAATCTAACTAGATCCCACATGACTATATTTTTTCGAATGGATAAATCACAAATAATAGTCAAAAAAAGATTAAATGAATAGTGTAAAGTCCTAATGGTGCAATAAAATAAAAACGGAGGAAGTATACATTTGGGTGTATCGTACACTAAACTAACCTAAGGTTAGTTTTTGTTCTTCATTTGATGATAAAATTAAAAACAATTATCAAAATGAGAATAAATATTCATTGGTGTACGATATACCCGGGTGTATATAACAACCTTTTTAATTTTTTGGTCAAGGAAAAAAGGCATGAAGTAAAAATCGCCACTAATAGCGTCTATTACATCTTCAAAGCCTCAAAGCAGGGCACAATTAAGGAAAAACTCCAAATTGAATGCAAGACAATTAACAGAAGTTGAGAATGCTAGACAAACTGACAAAGTCTGTCAATAGAGCTATTAAATGAACCAGGGGAAAAAACCATAATTTTAATTTCAAAAATAAGAAATTTTCACAACTAATAAGAGTCCTGCCTATCTCCAACAATGATCCACTACACGGCAGGATCACAATAATACGAGACTTTCTTCCTTCTACGGATGTTTTAATAGTAGTCGTTTGAAAAATGACTACCATATTATTTTAATGATATACAAATATGACTGGTTTATTTTTTTACGTTATAAATAGTCACAATTAGTCTTATTATATCTACAATGCAAATATATTTTTTGAATTTTTCAATCCAACATAAAATAAATATTTTTTGAGAAACTATAAAATAAGAATAAAAATTACATAAATAAAACTAAAAATTTGATCAATCAAAAAATTGTTGATAATAACTATTTTATACCTAAAATAAAGTAATATAATTAATGACTTGGAAAATATGTGTTAATTATGAACTATATAATTATGAAAATATTATGGTAGTCATAAATCAAATGACTACTATAAAATTTTCATTCTTCTACTACGGCATCATGTGGTCAATTACAATGTCCTCCCAACATAGAACTTGTTCTTTTAAAGGTATTGCATTATATGATCTTTGTGACAATGGTGAATCGATCATTCTTTAATGTTTGACATAATTCTCGACTGGTCTTCTAAAGATATTAAAGCGGGATAGGGCTTTGCAACTATATCCATCTTTTACGAAGTACTATTAGATTGTGTGGCCTTACCTTCCCATTACTACTTTGTGACTTAGTATCCTCAAAGAACAACATTGCTTTGAAAAATTCATAGTGAAGATGACCTTCAATTCTTCAAACATAAATTTCAGGGTTCATTATGCGTTCGCAATCTCTTTTCTTAAGGAGAGACAGAGGTTATTGTTGAGGATACTAAGTCACATACATGCATGTCTTGTTCTTTTTATGTCAATAGGCATTGTTAACTACATTATCCTACACTCCATTATCCTAAACTCGGCCTTTTCTTTAATTGTATTAGACCCTTTAGGTGTTTGTCTTGCTTTTGACTAGGGATGTCAATGGGGTAGGACGGGGCGGATGTTGGCCTTCCCAACCCCATCCCCACCTAATATTTTCATCCCCATCCCCGCGGCGGGTCCTATTTTCATCCCCATCCCCGCCCCACCGGGTACAACTCCAAAACCATCCCTGCCCCACCCCCCACTTGGACATCCATCCCCACCTAATCCACACCAAAGACCCGCCTAATCCCCACCCAAGATCCACCTAATATCCGTATCTCAAATACACAATCTTACATAATTAATACGAATTTATAAAATAAAACATTCCATACACATTTTTGTGTTATAATATAAGTGTCATACAAAGTATTATAATTAATATTGTATTTCATGTAATTATTTTATAAATAGAATAAAAGTATGTAATTTTGCTTTAAAAGATATATAGATGTGGGTAAACCTGGGCACGGGCCGGGTTGGCCCGCGTGCCGCCCGCACGGCCCGCCGTTCGGCACGGCCCGAAGTCAAGCACGGCACGGCACGAAGTTCAAGTCCCGTGCCGCGGGCCGTGCCACGGACAGGGTTGAGAATTCCCAGGCACGGCCCGGCACGAGCACGGTGCATGGCCCGCCATGCTGGCCCGCAGGCACGGCCCGCGGGCCAACGGTAATGTTACCGTTTCATCTAGCTAGAAGCCAAAAAAACGGCTAGTTTTTTGCCAATTTGCTCCCCAAAAAATTCTATAAATACTCACCTCCATTTCATTCCCAAATCACAAAATCACAATCTCTTCTTCTTATCTCTTATATTCTCTAAATCTCTAATAATCCTTATTTTCTTAAATTCTCTAATTATTCTCTTAAATTCTCTAATTATTTTCCTAATATCGAAAAAAATTAAAAAGTTCGTAATCGTAATTAGTGGAGCGTTGAAGCACGGTTGTAAGATCTAAACTAATCTTAAAATTTATTATTGTTTTATTGTTATTATTAGAATAATCTTGTTTAATTATTATTGTTGTTAATTGTTATTGTTTATAATTGTTGTTATTAATTATTATTATTGTTACAATTGTTGTTATTATTTATTTTTGTTGTTATTGTTATTGTTATAGTTGTTGTTATTAATTAATATTATTGTTATTTTTATTGTTAAAATTGTTGTTATTAATTATTATTATTATAGTTAACCACTTTTTATTAAAAAATTAATTGTTAATTATGGCATCGAACAACCCATCATCTAGGTCTAGGGGGAAAGGCCGACTTATCCGTAGTAGTAGTTCTAGGGAACCACCAAATACAACGAGCCCCCAAATTACGAGTCAAACCAATGACCCCATTTACTTCCCCCCGGGCTATGAGCCATATAATACGTCGGGATTTCCAGCACCACCACTAAACCAATTTCCACTACCACCATACCAATTTCCACCTAATTATATCGGTAATCAACAAAACTATTGTTCTAGCCAAGGTAGCCAAGAAAGTACCCGAATTCCCTCCGGTTCTACCCCTTCTACTGCCACTCCCACTAGTCCCACTACTAACCATCACACACATCATGAATGGTTAACCGAAACTGAGATGCTACTTTTGAAAAACCGAAGGAGTGAGGTATGGCGTTATTTTGTCCTAAGTAAAGATGGTGAACAATAGGCAAAATGTAAAACATGTAATAGTGTATTCACGGCAGTTACCAAAAACGGGACGAGACACTTATCTAGACACATGAAAGCTTGTGCAAAACCAGCTAGTGATCCAACCCAGCCCAAAATTTTCCAATTCCATCCATACGGCTTTACATACAACTATGAGAGGGATAGGGATGAGCTAGGAAAAAATGATAGTACACGCCGAACAACCTTTTCTTTTCTCGGAAAGTGACGCATTCAACACCTACATTAACAAAGCACTACAACCCCAACATAAAAGAATCTCTAGGAAAACCGTTCGTTCCGCCGCAATGAAAAATTTCCTAGAGTACAAAGTCCGGTTACAAGCCGAATTGAGTAACCTTAACTGTAGAGTATCTTTAACAGCCGATTCTTGGGATAGTGGTTATAAATATCACTATTTATGTGTGACTTGCCATTGGGTAGATGATCAATGGATGTTACAAAAAAGAATAATACATTTCAAAATGCTGGAATACCCACACACCGGCATTAACATTGCTCACCATTTAATGCAAGCAATAGACGAATACAACCTTCGAGATAAAATGATGTCTATGACTTTTGATAATGCAACCTCTATGACATACACAGCTAATCTTATCAAACAAAACTTAACCGATGTACTATTAGACGGTGAAGCTCTTCATACTAGATGTGTTTGCCATGTACTTAACTTATGTGTACAGGATGGAGTTCGGGCAATTGGCCCATACTACAGCAAAATCAGAGATGCTATTATGTCTATTAATAGCTCTAACATGAGATACCAAGAATGGAAGAGTTTTCTAAAACAACAAAAGATAAGGGTAATAAAAATTAGAACCGATTGCCCAACTAGGTGGAATTCCACCTATGACATGTTAACAAAGGCAATTGAGTACAAGGGCCCGTTAACATTATTTTACAACCAAAAATTTCCACAAAATGCTTTGTATGATGATGATTGGAAAAAACTGTGAAAGATATATGCAATTTTTACAGTTATTATATAACATGACGTATTGTTTTTCTACTGTTTACAATCCTTGTGCTCAAAACTTTCTTTCTAATGCATGCTTACTCGCCCAACTTTTCGCTGATCATCGCGATCAAAGTGATTATGATCAGTATCTTCCAGCAATGGAAAAAAAGTGGCGTAAATATTATAGTGAGATTCCTTTGATTTATATTTTTGCTTCCATATTCTAGGCAAAAGTATGAAAACACATTTATGTTAGTTGACATTTACTTTCAATGCATGTTTCTTGACGATGATGTAGAAAACTATAAGACTAATGTGAAGGATCAGTTTTTTGCTTTATATAGAGTCTATGAAGCCAAATATGGCACCGTTCCTCGCTCAGGGCCTTCCCAACCATCCAAAAACGTAAGTAAGAAGGCCAAACATTTATTTTCACAAGCTACTAACTTGATTTCAAGGTTTTCAGGTGATTCATCAATCAGGAGAACGCAAAGCGACGTCTCGGAGTTGCAGATGTACCTGAGTTACGACTTCACCAAAGGCATGGACGACGATGAGATAAACAGCCTCGACCTCCTTGCATGGTGGAAACAACAAAGCTCGAAGCATCCAACTTTGGCGGCAATGGCACGAGACATTCTTGCTATCCAAGTTTCCTCTGTCGCCTCCGAACGAGCTTTCAGCGCATCCGGAAGGGTTTTAGACGATAGAAGAACAAGTCTAAAACCCGAAACACTAGAAATGTGCGTGTGTTTCAAAGATTGGTTGGATGCGGAAAATCGCTCACAAGACCGTTCTTACGACCACAACGACAACGAAGAAGGAACCTCCGCTTCCGGTTCGGGTTCGGCTAGTTCCCAATCTATGCAACTAGCCGATGACCTTGAAGGCGAAGGCGAAGACGAAGACGAAGACGAGCAAGAAGAAGGAGAAGAAGAATAGACAATTATTGTATATTGTACGATTTTAAAAATATCAATTTTATCATTTTCAAAGTTTTGTTTAATACCATCATTGTATGATTTTTATCATTGTTATCATTGTACAATTTTCTCAACTCAAGTAATAATAATATAAAGTACGCATTATTCACATCCAAAGTCCAATTTGCCTTTTTTCCCCGTTTTGTTACAATTTGTAAATTCATATTAAAATAAAATAAAATTATACCAATTACTAATAAATCATAAACATTAAATTTTTAAAGTAATAGTATAAAGTAAATATATAAATATAAATATTGAACATACAAATTATAAAACATAAATATTCAACTTATAATTATAAAATTCATAACTTAATAACTTATAACTTATAAGTTATAAACTTATAAGTTACCTTATAAAACTTATAATTATAATTTTATAACTTATATACATTATAAACTTATTAATTTATAATGTTGTCATATAAAAAAAAAAAAAAAAAAAATTGAAAACTGCACCAGCCCGCAGGCCGACACGTGGCCGGCACGGCACGAGCCTGCCAGGCACGAGGGCCGTGCCGTGCCGTGGCTGGCCTGTGAAAATGGCCGGCACGGCACGGCACGGCACGAAATCCTGGGCCCGCCGGCACGACCGGCACGGCACGAACCAGCCCGTGGCCCGCCAGGCACGGCCCGCGGCGGCCTGACACGGCACGGTGCCCAGGATTAGATGTGGGTATGAGGTGGGGATGAGGCGGGTACGAAGTGGGGCGGGGCGGGGATGGGGCGGGTACAACTTAAAATCCACCCCCGCCGCAACACCCATAGCGGGTATTGTTTTTATCCCCATCCCCACCCACCACCCGCCAAACCAAGACCCATCCCCGCCCCATTGGGGTGGGGATGGGGCGGGTCTCCAACTTGACCCGCCCCACTGACATCCCTACTTTTGACCTTTTTATCCCAGTTCTTCCAATCGTATCCATGTTTGGTGGACTGCGGAAGACAAATGTTAAATATGTTTTAATTTCAAACAACCAAGATCTAATGAAAATTATATTTGTATGAACAATTGAAAAAAAAAAAAAAATCGAGATTCCAAATTGCAATATTATTGATAATATAGGAATATTATGATTTATGAACTATGTCATATGATATGATTGATGCCTTTCCACTATTTGGTATTTGATACTTCCTGAGTTCCTGCCATACATATTGCATGAACTATGTATAATATACTGGCAATACAGCCTTCTAACACTTTCTAGTTTGCATGAAGTCACATTCATTTAGTTACTATTTAATGTCTACTATAATATTTATTATCCTTGGTAAATAGTAGCAAATTTTTAAGGGCTGTCAATTTTTTGGGTGTAAATGTAATCCAAATGAGCCTCAGCAAGCAGTTTCCTTTCAGCATTGCAATCTTCTCCTTTATTCCTGCATACTTCGATCTCATCAAACCCCATCAGCTGCACCACAATTTAAAATTAGCTACTGTCAAAGTGTCTTTATTGCTAATTGTGTATAATAATTTAAAATTAGGGTTTGTTCTTATTTACTAAACTAAGCTGAGCCGAGCTGAACTGAACTAATTGGAGCTGAAGTAAATTGAATTGAACTAAATAGAGCCAAAATGAATTGTGTATGAGAGAGGGAAATTGGGAACTAAACTAAACTGATTGGAGCTATACTGAACTGAAATTAAGCTGAAAGAACAGGCCCATAGCAACTGTCAAAGTGTCAATATTGCTAATCGCGTAGAATATATTTTGCGATATTTTGCGATTACTTTTCACGGCTGTCAATTTTTTGACAGTGGTGAAAATTATTATTATTGACAATTGCAAAAGTAATTGATACTTGTAATAAACAAAGGTTTTAAAATTCATTGTCATCATATCAACTAATGAACTTGATTAAAAAGAAAGAGGGAGTGAGGATAGGGCTCACATTGGATACATCCTCAATTTTGGCAGCATTGCTCTTGATCTCCAATTCTTGTTTACCTGTATTGATCATTATATGTAAATGTCTAGAACTAAAACTCAAAATTAGAAATACGTATAAAAATACAAAATTAACGCGTCACCAGGAATAACGTGTTAATGATGTCACTACGTTACACTTCCACACGTACTTGCGTAATAATGTAATTTAAACTGGTAGAGTGACTATTAATCCATTAAATTTAGGACGGAAAGAAAACATCTTAATAAACAAAACAAATCAATAAAGGAGAAAACTTAAATTGGGGAATCAAAAAAGGAAATTAAAATACCTTGTTCAAGTTTAGGTAGTAGGACACGAGCAGATGTTATGTAGGATAGAGCAAGAAGAACAACAAAAACAAAGACAACAAAACGCAGGGAAAAGCTCTTCATTTTTAGAGAGTAGAAGTTTGAAAGATAAAACTTGTTTGTGTTGTGATTGAATTTGAGTTTGAGAAATTTGTGTTGCCGAGGGAGTTGTATAAATAGTGCTCTTATGAATTGACAGATGGTTGGTTCGGTTGTCACACTTGGGTCATCCAAACGATGAAAGTTGCAACGTCTATTTTTATTATTTCTGTTACATATTGGTAGTGGTACTCCATTTAATAGTTTCGGTCATACTTGTAGTACCTCTGGTTCATAATAGATACAATGTGTTGATTTTGTGCAATGAGAATTTTCTAAATTTCTCTCAATCTATAAAAAAAAACAAGTATAGTAATGAGAAATCTAGTTTGATTCGTCTTGATGAGTACATATTAATATGTATCTATTGCGGATATATTTTGTGTGATATATTTTGTGGAATATTTGGTATTATCTTTCATATTGTTTCCTAATTTCTAGTAACCTAATTAAGGTATCTCTAGGAATTAGCATTGTATATATATGTTTTGCTCCAATTAATGAAAGGTTAAGCCGTAAGTTTATACAATTCTACATGGTATCGGAGCCTTGGTTTTTTTTCTCTCTGTAAACATCAATAATGGCCGTCGGGGATGACACATCTCCTCCACCGGCACCTACAAAAATTGAATCAAACTCCCCTTTCTACCTTGGACCGCAAGATCGGCCCGGGGATTACATCACCTCACAACGTCTAAAATTGGACAATTTTCACGATTGGTCTCATGCCGTGCGACTTGCTCTTTGCTCTCGCCGGAAATTTGGTTTTCTTGATGGTAGTATCACCACCTTCGAGCCGCCATGTACGAAGGATGATTGGGTAACAATTCAATGTATGTTAGTTTCTTGGCTCATGAACACAATCGATCCCGAGGTAAAATCTATGCTTTCACATTATGATAATGCTAAGAAATTGTGGGATGATTTACATGAGCGTTTTTGTCTCGTTAATGGCCCTAGAATTCAACAGATTAAATTTGAAATTAATAGATGTGAGCAATTGAAAAACATGACAGTTGCGGTTTATTATAGTAAATTAGCGGTTTTGTGGGATGAACTTGATAGATTGGAACCCCTAATTTCTTGTAATTGTGGGAAGTGCTCTTGTAATGTTGGGAAGCAACACGCACAGCGGCGTGATGGGGATCGTCTCCAACAATTTTTGCTCGGTTTGTACTCTGATTATTATGCTGCTTTGCGTTCTACATTGCTCTTGCAAGATCCCTTGCCCTCTTTGAACAGAGCATACCAACAGGTTTCACAGGAGGAGAATGTTAGAGGGATCTCTCGTACAAAGGAGGATCCTGCTCCTGCTCTCGGGTTCGCTGTACGAACTGCTGCAGGGAGGGGTCGTGCAGGTGGCGCCGGTGGTTCTGACAGGCAGCTGCCAGTGTGTGACAAGTGTAAGAAAGTGGGTCATGAAACCGTGAAGTGTTGGTCCGATAAAATTTGTTCTTACTGTAAAAAACGAGGCCATGAAGAAAACCGCTGTTATGACAAACATGGCTGGCCGGAGGGTGCTGCTGGCAGCCAGGGGGGGCCACCCGCAGCTAGTCGTGGTCGGGGAGCTCCGGTGAAGGCTAATGCAGTTTCGGGTGGTGGCTCGAAGTCGGAGGATACAAGTTCTTTTGCTTCGGGTCGTTTATTCTCTAGTGAACAATGGAAGGCAATTACGGGATTGATGGGTAATGCTACAATTTCTGATAATCGTTTGAGTGGTAAGTTTGATGACACCTCTTGGATTATTGATACAGGAGCTACACATCACGTAACTGGAGAAAAATATTGGCTTTTTGACACAAAAAGCTTCGAGTGCCCGGTTGGTTTGCCCAATGGAGACACGGTGTCGTCGTCTCTTATTGGCTCTGTTTGTTTATCGGACAAGATTACTCTCACCGGAGTACTCTATGTTCCTAATTTGAGTTGTAACTTGATTTCTGTTTCGCAACTCAACGATGACCTTAATTGTACTGTCCAATTTAACCCTTATATTTGTGCTATACAGGACCACACGAAGGAGCTGATTGGAACGGGGACTAGGAGAGACGGATTGTATTACTTTAGCAAAATGGATTCGGTGCATCATGTGAGCGCTGCAAATTCAGAGTTGGAGTTGTGGCATCGTCGTATGGGTCATCCTTCTGAGAGGGTAGTTAAGTTGCTTCCCACAGTTAGTAATAAAGCTTGTTTAAATAAAGGATGTGAAGTATGTATGCGTGCTAAGCATCCTAGAGATAGTTTTCCTTTGAGTGACAATAAAGCATCTAGAATTTTTGAAAAGATACATTGTGATTTGTGGGGTCCGTATAGACATGTTTCGTCATGCGGTGCTCGTTATTTTTTGACAATAGTTGATGATTACTCTAGAGCCGTTTGGATTTATTTACTGAATGATAAAACGGAGGTTTTCCGTAAGTTCTTGATGTTTGTTGCTATGGTGGAAAGACAATTTTCTCAAACCATAAAAATTGTGCAAAGTGATAATGGTACGGAGTTTAATTGTTTGCATGATTTTTTTGATACTACGGGTATTATTTTCCAGACCTCTTGTGTGGGTACTCCGCAACAAAACGGGAGGGTTGAGAGAAAACATAAGCATCTTTTGTCTGTTGGGAGAGCTTTGAGATTCCAGGCAAACTTACCTATTTATTTTTGGGGTGAGTGTGTACTTGCCGCGGCTCACCTAATTAATCGTACTCCTACTCCATTGCTACAAAATAAAACTCCATTCGAAATCCTATTTGATAAACCCCCTATGCTTGGTGCCATTCGTACCTTTGGGTGTTTATGTTTTGCTCATAATCAGAAAACTAATGGAGATAAGTTTGCTAGTAGAAGTCGGAAGTGTGTTTTTGTGGGCTATCCTTTTGGGAAGAAAGGGTGGCGTTTGTATGACCTTGACTCCAAAGTTTTTTTTGTGTCTCGGGATGTTAAATTTTTTGAGGATGTGTTTCCGTTTGCTACTCCGGTCAGTGTTAACATTGAGCCTAATGACTTTGATTCTCAATATGCTATTCACGATGATTTTGTTGAGTTTGAGGAGTGTGACGGCAGTGTGGAACGTGATATGCCCAATGGTGTCCTTGAGGGCAGATATTTGGGTGACCATGACCCTGCGAGTGCAGCTACGGCAGACCACCAAGGTCTTGCTTCAGCTCACCCGCAGGAGGAGGCTATGGGCGCGGGTTCTTCAGCACAGCAGTCCATCAGCCGTGATGAAAATGGCAGTACAGGGGCAGCAGATCAGCAGCCCTTGGGGCGAGGTTTTCGGGACAAAATTCCCTCGGTTCGTCTACGTGATTTTGTGACTCACTCAGTTTTTGCTAAAAATCCGTCTCCCTCCATTCCGTCTTCCAATACTCCTTCAGGTACTCCTTATCCTTTAGCACATTATATAAATTGTGACAAGTTTTCTGTGAATTACTGTAAGTTTATGGCAGCTATTGTTGGTGGTCATGATCCGAAATCTTTTAGAGAGGCCATGAAACATGAAGGTTGGAGACAATCTATGCAGGAAGAAATTAGAGCCTTGGAAGATAACGGCACTTGGACCTTAGAGCACCTTCCTCCTGGCAAACGTGCTCTAGGGAGTCAATGGGTGTATAAGACAAAGTATTTCTCTACTGGTGATATTGAACGACTTAAATCTCGTTTGGTCGTTTTTGGTAATCATCAGCAGGAAGGCATAGATTATGGTGAAACGTTTGCTCCAGTTGCAAAGATGACCACGGTTCGGGCTTTTCTTGCAATTGCAGCATCAAAGAACTGGGAACTCCATCAAATGGATGTGCATAATGCTTTCTTGCACGGTGATCTTGCTGAGGAGGTATACATGAAATTACCTCCCGGGTTTGAAGGTGCAGATCCTTCATTAGTGTGTCGCTTGAGGAAGTCCTTGTATGGGTTGAAACAAGCACCGAGGTGTTGGTTTGCAAAGCTAACAACGGCTTTGAAAGGGTACGGCTTCATTCAATCTTACTCTGATTATTCTCTTTTTACATATACTAAAGGCACAGTTCAGATTAATGTCTTAGTATATGTTGATGATCTTATTGTTTCTGGTAATCATTCCGCTGCACTTGTTGGTTTCAAGGCGTATCTCAGTGATTGTTTCAAAATGAAGGACCTAGGTCCTTTGAAATATTTTTTGGGGATAGAAGTTGCTCGTAGTGCTTCAGGTTTGTTTTTATGTCAACGGAAATATACGTTGGATATTATTTCTGAAGCAGGTTTATTAGGGGCAAAGCCGAGTGGTTTTCCCATGGAGCAAAACCACAAGCTCGGTCGTGCCACAGGTGAGCTTCTTGCGGATCCGGAAATGTATCGTAGGCTTGTTGGTCGTTTGATTTACCTTGGGGTAACTAGACCAGATTTAGCATACTCCGTTCATATCTTGTCTCAGTTTATGCAAGCGCCACGCATTGAGCATTGGGATGCAGCTCTTCGTGTTGTTCGTTATTTGAAGGGTACCCCGGGTCAGGGTATCTTGTTGAGTGCTACTAGTGATCTCACCTTGGAAGGTTGGTGTGATTCGGATTGGGCGGCCTGTCCCCTAACTCGTCGTTCTGTCACAGGTTGGTTGGTGTTTTTGGGGCATTCGCCTATCTCTTGGAAGACTAAGAAGCAACCAACTGTGGCGACATCTTCTTCAGATGCCGAATATAGGGCAATGTCTGCAGCCACTTGTGAGCTCAAGTGGCTTAAGGGTTTGTTGTTGAGTTTGGGTGTGCAACACCCTCAGGCGATCAAGTTATTTTGTGACAGTCAATCTGCTTTGCACATCGCAAAGAATCCGGTCTTTCATGAGAGGACCAAACATATTGAAGTGGATTGTCACTTTGTTCGAGATGCGATTGTTGAAGGCTTGATTTCTCCATCTTATGTTCCTACAACTTCTCAATTGGCCGACATTTTCACGAAGGCTCTTGGGAAGTCACAGTTTCACCATCTTTTGTCCAAGTTGGGCACTCATGACCCTAGTGCTCCAACTTGAGGGGGGGTATTGCGGATATATTTTGTGTGATATATTTTGTGGAATATTTGGTATTATCTTTCATATTGTTTCCTAATTTCTAGTAACCTAATTAAGGTATCTCTAGGAATTAGCATTGTATATATATGTTTTGCTCCAATTAATGAAAGGTTAAGCCGTAAGTTTATACAATTCTACAGTATCTTTTATAATTTTTGTTAGTGTGAAATTAAATATATATGCGGTCAAATATGGGTAAAAATTTACATCGACTTACGTAAACAGGAACATCATTCTGAAACGAAGGGAGTATATTTTTTTTTTACGTATCTTGTATATATATAAAAATTAACTAATATGTGGTCCGAGCATTGTATCGGGTTGCTACTTTAATTAAACCTTGTGATTATATATATTCAATATTTTTAGTGCATTTTTTCTTTTTTAATTAGTCCTTGTGATTTGCATATTATATAAGTTATTTTCATATTTATAACTGATTGATTATTGGCTTAAATAGTTAAATAACCATATTTCTTAAAGGTTGGGTATTAAATCTCTAATGTATGTTTAGATACTCTTTTTTTTTTTAAAAAAAAAAAGAAAAATAAATTTTTGGAAGGTGGAAAGCACTTTATTTCTTCGTCATTACAATAAATAAAAACTTTTGACCCATAATAATTACTCCATTGCATTAGAAAAAAAATGCCCACAAAAATTTCATTAATTTGTAAGAAATATATTCATGGTTTCAGTAATTGCATTATTTCAAAGTTTATATTATTTTACAAATATAAATTTCAAGAAACTTTATACTCCATATTTTAATACATAAATTAAATATCTTAAAAATCAATAAAACAATTTGTAAATTGTAACAGAATGTACCGAATAGGATTATTCCTCTAGAAGTTATGGTGGCTAATGCGGACCATGCAAACCTTGTTTTAGTTTGAACAGAAAAGTGAGACACATAACATAATTCATATTATTTGTATTTTTTGAGGCATCAATTGGAATGATTGAATTAAGTTTTATGAGGTGGAGTTAAGTTAGATCTATTTTTAATAAGTCATGTTAAATTATTGTGTTTATATAAGTCGAATTTGAATTAAGTTTTTTTTTATTGGTATTGTTAGAGAAAATAGGATTTCTGGAAGATGGCGGGGACATAAAGTTGATAAAAGTACTTTAAAGAGGGGCAGCAGAATTGGAGTCAAATACGGGTTCAAGCAGTCAACCATTTAGCAATTTTATAGATCAACTCTGCTGACATTGATACGTCTAACCACATTCTACACGTGCTTCTTCTTCTGTCCTCTCTTCTACGAGACTACGAGTACTTGTACTTCCATCTACTACTGTCAGAACGGTTTGACAGTTCGGATTCGGTTCGGTTTGAAATCGATTCGGTATTAAATCGGATCGGTTTAAATGTATTGCGGGTCGGTTTCAGTTCGGTTTAAATAGTTATCGGTTTGATTCAGTTTCGGTTTATTCTTGAGCGGTTTTAATTCGGTTCGGGTTGTAAACGGTTCGGGAAGTAAACGGTTCGGTACAGCCGGGTTGCGGTTTGTTAACGGTTCGGTGTAAACGGTTTTTATACCGGTTCAAACAGTTTCGGGTTGGAAACGGTTTCGAGTTAGAAACGGTTCAGTTCTTTTTCGGTTTAGTTTTATTTTGGTTCGGTTTGTTGACGGTTCGCCTTTTATACGATTTAACGTTATTCGGATCAGTTCCATTTCACGTTTACTAAATTATGGTTCAGAACGGTTTTTTATTTCAAAAAGTCGATTTTTAATCGGGTCGTTTGGATTCGGGCAGTTAAACAATATTAGTTTGAAATTTCATAGTACTTGCTAACTAACCTTTTGCTTGTTAGCAAGTTTTATATCAAGCCGAGACTTCATCACTTCATATTTAGGCATTAGGCATTATATTATATACAAATTCTGATCGATTTTAAAAATTCATATCATGTTATTTTCAAGTTTAGTCATACTGATGTTACTAGTTTATTACGAAGTAACGTAGATTATCCAAGTTTAGTGTATTAATGAATTATTATTGTTTTACTATCACATTGTTAGCTGCTTCTTATTCAATCATCTTATTGATGTGTCATAATCATGATTTGATGAGTTATTGTGAGATCGAAATTACAGTTTGATTTATAGACAATTCGGTTTATTAACGGTTCGGTGCAAACGGGTTGCAGTTTGTTAACGGTTCGGTGTAAACGGTTTTTACCTCGGTTCAAACGGTTTCGGGTTGGAAACGGTTTCGAGTTAGAAACGGTTTGGTTCTTTTTCGATTCGGTTTGATTTCAGTTCGGTTTAATACTGGTTCGGTTTGTTAACGGGTTCGGTTCTTATACGGTTTGACATTATTCGGATCGGTTCGGTTTCGGTTTTACTTAAATACGGTTCGGGTCGGTTTTCGGTTTTACAAAATCGGTTTTTAATTGGTTCGATTCTCATTTGGGTCGGTTGGTTTCGGACAGTTAAACGGTTTCGGTTTGAAATTTGACAGCACTACTTCCATCTTATTTTCTTGGTTTATACTCCGTATGTTATCAAGGAATAACTTACCATATTATATAGTCATATACTTGTACATTAGGAATTCCCCTCGTGAGAATGACTTTTTAATGTATATTTCTTCTTACCTTCTCAAAAAAAAAAAAAAAAAAAAAAATTGTCATATACTTTAATGTACCAATATAAAAATATAAATAAATAAAAAGGAAATTGTCAGCAATAATAAGTTATTATACCAGTCTTTTCAAAATATTTTAATTATTTCGAATTAAAATAACCTTTAACATACATTTCTATAAATTGAATAAAAAAACGTTAATTTGTTTCATAGGTTATATCGAACACATGTCGCATTGTGATTGATTAGTTTTTTTTTTTTCAAAATTTTAAATTATTTTATACTTACGTACTCTCTCCATTTTTTAAATGCATATTTTCAAATTATAACTTTATTTTGTACTTAATCACTGACGCCACCCATACCCCTTCCTCACCGTAACCTTCCCGTAAGGCTGTAACCCTCCCTTCATTCAAAGAACCCCTTATAACTTCTCTTTGACCGTTGGCAACACCCAGCCAGGCCACCTCTCCTTCCACCCTCGAACCCTAGCCGCTAGGATTTCGGGGGTGGGAGGAGAGGTGGCTAGGTGTTGCCGGCGGACAAAGGGAAGTTATAAGGGATTTTTCGAATGAGGAGAAGCGTTACGGAGAAGGTTACGATGGTTAGGGGGAAAGGGGTCTAGGCGACATTAACGTTAGAGGAGGGGGAGGGGGGTATCGGCACCGGTCAACGCCTATATTAGGGGATCATGAAGGGGGTGGGTGGCAAGAGGATGGCTGGCGTGGGAGAAGGGTGGTTGTCGTTTCTTATTTTTTGAAAGTGTTTTGGACCAATCACGTATTGACACATGTCTTGATAACCTGTAATAATAGGTTGCTGACAACTTGTTGATTGGTTGGGATTGCTAGTCTCCTAGAGGCAAGTGATAGCAAAGGTGAGATTATTAGATAATAATTCAAAGTTGGGATTATTAAAAATAAATCATTCAAAAAGGGGAAATTATTAAAATGAATTTTCTCATAAAAGTTGTTGAAATTATAAATTAACAAATGTAAAAGTCAAAGTGTTATTAAAATAGAATGGAGGTAGTTTATATCAAGATTATTCCAACAAAAATTTACCTCGTTTTAATACGTACATGATTCATCTATATTCTATCCAACGATAGATTTAGAATTTAGAAAGGTATTCTTATGGCGGAAAGGGAAACTGCACGCCTCTCCATCATCATTTTAGTGGGAGGTTTATGCCTTTGTGGCCTCTTTAAAAAGTGAAAGTTTAATATAGTAAACAAACTTCCCACTCAAAAAAATGCATTATAATTTTCTTAATTAGGGTAGTCTAGCTATTAAAATCACCTCCTAAACATAGCATGCTTAAATTACACAGTGAAGTACTATATGAGACTTAAGATTCCCACTTTTGGCTAAAAGAAGTAATTCAAAATCTAGTAACGTGATTTAGTAGTTATCTTACCATTAAGTTAAATTATTACCTTAAACTTATCGTAATTAACTTTTTAAATTTGGTTGCTTGTATGCTATTTGTTAATTAGCTTGCCACTAAGTATAGCTTTTACTCTTTTAGCTATGACACAGCTTAAAAGTCAATTTTGTTACTTATATATACAATATACTATATAGTGAAATAAAGCAAATTTGGTTCCACCAAGGATTTCACTTGCTAGTTGTACACTACGTAAATGTTGTGTAAACTGTATACCATTAACTATAGATAGATAATGACCTTAAACTGAACGTCTACTGTGATGATTGTTACATTTATATGTTATCAAAATATTGTTTAATGTTTCTCTTCCTGTTTTTGTCAAATGGTGACATTATTTTGGTCTTGAAGCGTACCACTTTTTAAGAACAACCACTACTCCCACGGTCTCATAATATAATTCTTGTTTGTGTTTTTTCACGATATTTAAGAAATATGAAGATAAAGTAGATGATGCACATTAATAAAAGAGAAAAGTACAATGATAGAAAATAGTTAGAGAGATAAAGTGGAAAAAAGTACATGACATGTGAAAAATTCAAGGGTAATCTAGGAGGTACAGTGAATAAAGTTAAAAAGTGGGGGCATAATAGTCTTTACATACTATTCAAAAATAAAAACAATAACGACATTTTCGATCTTCAAAATAGGAAAATAAGAACTTTATTATGAGACGGAGGGAGTAGTTAGTATGACTTTCTTCTTTTCAATGGTAAGAACAAAGAAAATATTAAGAAACCCTCCTCAAGAGGGAAATTCCTAATGCGACTAGTTAGTATGACTTAGAAAACACTATTGATTATTTGATACTATATCTTTTTGACGAGAAATGGTAGCATAATTTATTAAGGGTCTGTTCTCATACGATTATTATAAGTTCAGTTCAGTTCAGCTCTAATAAGTTAAGTTCAGTTCAGCTCCTAATTTCCTTCTCTTATAAAATATTCATTTAATTTCAGTTCAGTTCAATTCTAATAAGTTTAGTTCAGCTCAGTTCATCTCAGCTCATTTCAGTCAATGAGAACAGACCTTAAGTAGCAGGAGGGCTAAAATCAGCCATTACAAGCTCCATAAGAGCACCTGTAATGTCTTTCATCCAAACCATAAGCTCCTCATAGCTACAACTTATAGAGGCTAGCTAAACAACGAGCAACCCGATTCCCCTCCCTATTGATACTCTATCTTTATAAAGTCTTTTATCTTCATATTACATTCAATTGAATTGGCAAAGAGTGTGTTTTAGTCAAATATAAATTCAAATGAGCTAACTTAATCTCACTTAAGTTGTTAAGCACATTAGGGTCATTGGATATATTTGATTACTCAAATTGAGTTAGAATGGTAGACTTCTTTGGAGTAGAGGGAACGGATGATAAATTGATGAAGGCAATCCCACTCTCAATATTGCTTATTGGATTCGGTGTTTCATCATCATTTTTATTTTAGCTTTTATATTAGGAAAAATTGCGAGGAACTACACGCTTAATAGGTGTATGCAATGTGTGAATAACTACTTGCTAAAACATTTTATAAAATAAACAACCCCTAAATTTAAAAACTTAGAGTAGCACTACCCTTTTCAACTTTCCGGCAACAAACTCTGGCGTGTGGGCCCCGGTTGTTTAATTCCCTCCAAAAAAAAAGCTCAGCGTCATGTATACACCCAACCTCCCCTGCATCCCAAATACGAAACCTAAAAAATCAATTATCTCAAAAAATCCCTAATTGAAGAAGTGAAAACAAGTTAGGTCTGCAATTCATAGGTTAATTCTTCTCTTTAATTCCATTAATTACGAATTTTGATGCTACGGTGTAACGATTAGTAAAATTAGGGTTATTAGAAATTGGGGATAATTTGAAATTGGGCGAATTTGTTGGTTTTAATTCATATTGGTTATCCTAGGGTTACGAATTAACTATTACTAGTTTTAAATTATGTTAAAATTTTCCAGTTGCAGAATGTCGAACTCTTCTTTTCATCATTTAGCTCACCCATACCCAAGCAAATGCGATTGTGGAATTCCTCCAACAATGGTGACATCTTGGACAAGCAATAATCCAGGAAGGAAGTTTGTTGCATGTAAGTTCGATGCTGCAACTGGAAGGCAGTGGGTGAAATTTTTTTGAGTGGATTAATGAAGAGGTAGTTAAGTGGCAGAGAGTCATAACTAATTAATTAGTGCTGGAGAAGAAATTGTTAAGGGGTGAAATAGCCACCTTAAAACAGGAAGCAAGCTTACTCCAAGATCAAAATGCAAGACTAGTGCAACAGAAACAAAAACTAATCAAGAAATACAAGGTGGCAGCCATGGATTTGAAGAATGGTGGTATTAAGTTAGGTTGGGAAAAGCTTGTTTATGTTGCAATTGGATTAGTTGTTATGTATGTGAAAAAAAATTATGCAATGTAGTTTGTTCGTAACATGGGAAATTTTAACATAATTTAGAACTAGTAATAGTTAATTCGTAACCCTAGGATAACCAATATGAATTAAAATGCACATTAACTCCATATTTAGCTACAAGTTTTGTGACCACATATGTATAGTGGCTAGTATACATGGTGTGCTTTTGTTATGTATGGTTTGAATAAAGAAATGAAAAGACAAGCTTTATTTTGATCCAAAATATTGTTGTTCATTGAGTAGTTGCACCAAATTAGTTGTTCAATACAATTACAACTCAAAAACAGGGCTCTTGCTCACAATCATCTTGTAAACCATTGTTTGTTAACACATGACCAAAAATTATAAGTTTCTAAGTAACTACAGTGGAACATCAACTTAATATATGTTAAATAACAAAATACAACAGCTTATTGAACTAAACTTTCCAAATAGCTTGTTTTTTGGCTTTAGACTTGACATGCTACTTTGGTTTGGGAGGATCTTTTGTCTTTGAGGGAGCTTTTGCCTTTTCTGCTGCCTTCCCTTGAGAGCTTGTTGAAGGTTGATTTGCAGTTTGCTATGATTATTCTTGACTACTTTGAGGATTAGTAAGTGGGAAGACTTATTAGCTTGAAGACTAGACATGACTTTTTATCTTATTCCAATAATAAGAGGATTATGTAGTCACTAAATGCAAAGAATACAAACAAAATGAAAACAATAAATTCAAGGAGAAGAGTTATGGCAATTTCATTTTACCTTTTTGAGTGCCCTCTCCTTGTTCTTGTTCCTCCTAGCAACTGATGATCAAGCATCAGTTGAGTATGACTTACCACCTAAGTCTATGTATTGGGATGCGGTTGAAGGATTTTTTTTTCACTTGTTTGCATAGTGTCCTGTTTGTCCACAATTTGAACACTTATACACTATCTTTGGCCTTTTTACAAGTCCTGAATCTGCGCCTTCACCCCGCTCCTTCTTTCTTTTCTTTAGTGATGGTCTTCGAGGCATATTTCACATTAGAGGAGGTTGGGGTTGAACCATGTCTGACCTTTTCCACTGCTTCAACCCAAGCATAGGTTTTTATGCTTGGTATGTAAGCTTCTAGATAAGTGGCATTGGTGTAGCATTCATGGACATATGCCTCAGGTATTTCTCTCTTCTTAATGATACAAGCCTAAGCATTGGCACATGGAATACCATTGAGCTCCCATTTAAAGCATGTACAGGCGTTTTCATTAAGGTTCACAACACATCTATCAGAATAACAATCCACCTTCCAAACATCCATCTTGGCTGGCACAATTGAACATTTAGTAGCTAATTTTGCCACCCATTTGAACACATTGTTGATATAAGGCATGAATCTGCCCTCATGTTTCTAAGATCCCTCCCATTTTTAAGCATTCCTTTTCATCACATATCTTCTAATTCACTCTAAACAAGTGATGACAGGTTTATCTCTTGCACTCTTCAAAACAACATTAAAAGTTTCACAAATATTGTTCAAAAGCATATTAGATTTGTATGTTATCCTAAATGTATGCCTAAACCAATGTCCAGCTGGGATTGCATTTAAACAGTTAAAAGCATCTTCATCTAACTCCCTTATGCATGCCAACTCAGCATCAAAATCAACCTAGTGCACATGAAGGATGTTTAGGAATCGATGGTTAACCAACTAAACTATAAAAAGACATGTTGAAAATTAGATATTACATGAAGAATTTAGCAGATTACCTTTGTGGTGGATTTAGCAACCCTCTAAAAATGTTCTTTAAATGTTGAGCCACTAAATTGGAGCTTAAAATTAGCCCAAATATGCCTTGCACATAACCTAATTTATGATTTAGGCACAAACCGATTCAAATGCCTCCAGCAACCCCTACATAAAAAAACTGGAAGATCAATTTAATACATGAACACATAAACTAGAAATTGAAAGATCATTTTACCTTTTGTTTGTCTGAAATCACTGTTAAACCATGTCCTTCTTCAAACTCAATGTCCATGATCAACAATTCTAGAAACCAAGTCCAATTGTCCTTGTTTTCAGCCTCCACCACAACCTAAGCAACTGGGTAGATGTTGTTATTCCCATCTTTTCCCACTACCACCAAAATCATCCCAGGAAAGGCACCTTTAAGGTGAAAAGCCATCCACACCAATTAGGGGCCTACAACCCTTTTTAAAACCTACTTTTCAAGCCTTTAAACATACATATATCCTCTTAAAAATTGTGGAGGTCTCTCTATCCTTTCTATGTCAACAAGATCTATAGAATTGCAAAACCATAGTAAAAGATCCAGCATAATCCTCAGCTGAATCACCGTATAAGATTAATTTTTTCCTTGCTCTTGCAAACCATGCCTTGTAATACCCTTTATGCAACCCTAAATCCTTGTACACCCTATCCACAAACCTATCTTGCTTCAAAGAACGATCTAATCTCTACTCATTTAAGTACCTTTCAGCTAAATACACTAAAGTTACTTTAGTGCTTGCATGAAGAAAGCCACAAGTGTGAGTTAGGTTCATGCTCTTAATCTGCATGGTGTCTTTCCCTGGTATATTCCTTATACAAATTTCAAACCTATACTTATTCTCATCCTCACATTTGAACTCCCTCAACTTCCCATGTTTCTTATCCCAAGGGCAACTACTACACCTATATTTGCAATACACATGCACCTTATTCTTACTATTGTGCAACAGATAGTAATCATATGAATTCTCAATGTTATGAGACCTAATTTCCTTTCTCACAATATAAACATTAGGGAAGTTAAGGCCTTTACTTAACCTTACTTTAGTCTTGAAGTCAACATATGGATTAAAAGAGGGTTAAGGGTCTACCTCTTCATATGAACCTTGCAAGCTCCTTAAATCATCTGAATCATAGTCAACTTCCTCAACTAACCCTAAGTCCTTAGTTTCTTCCCTCACTTTCTCTAAATCAGCATCATTTTGTTTTGTCTTCCTCTTGAAATCTGAGCTTGTACCCTCCTCATAGTAAGTTAAATATAGCTCACCACCTTTTTGTTCTGGGATATCTTCTTCATCATTCTCAATATTAACATCAAGTCTAGACTCATCTGAATCAGATCATTCCCCTTCTCCACTATAATCTGAATTTGCACCTAAAACTAGTAACCCATTTAAGCTGATGAAAGGCTCAAGGTTAGGGTTTTCAAATGGAGGTAGATCTATGGAGGAAGCTGCATCTGCAGATCTTGAAGGAAGGATCTATTGGAGGGGGATTTTTCTAGACTAACATGTGATAGGGGAAGGGTGTTTGGTTTGGATTTTTTGTTTTTATTTGCAACTTCCCTTACGCGTCTTCTAAACTCAGCTGGGGTTACCAAGCAACATCTGAGTCATCTGGTTCCTTAGCCTTCTGTGGGGATAATCTACTACTTCTCCAGTTTTACAGGCTTTAGTTCAACAAGTTGTGATTTGTTTTAGATTTGGCCATGTACTGGTGAAAGTGGGTTGTTGTTGCAGTCCTAGGTGGGATATAAATTTGGTATTTGGATTATCATTGTTTGTGGGCTAGTTGGTTCCACTAATGCCTAAATAATCACCCCGTCATTATAATCTGTTATTTCGGATGATATAATACAAGAGGGGGGTGAATTGTAGTATGTCCCTAGTGCCTACTTTTCGCGGAAATATAAAAACTGATTGTTATTAGGAACTTAGACAATGCAAAGCGGATTTTACGAGGAAACCATCCAGGGCCCAACTAGAAGTAAAACCTCGACATTCCAAGGAATTTCAAGCCAAACCAATCCACTATAATAGGGCAAACACCAAGTTACAAACCTATTAAGTGACAGACCTTTACTCACAAGTTCCTGAATGAACTTGCGACACGATAAGACCCTATCTTACCAGACCTAAGTCCCAAACTTAGATTCTGTTGAAGCATAAAGCTTTTGATGATGAGGAACTTAAACTAAAGCAAACTCAACTAATAAAGGCTTTCAAGTGTTTGATTAGTTTAGGTGAAGTTGATCTTGGTGATGGAAGAAGTAGCTGGAAACTAAGAAGACATGAAGGGATCTTTATTGAAAGAGTTAAACAAACCAGAAGAAGAGTTCTCTAACAAGAACTAAGTTCTCTAACAAGAACTAAGTTCTCTAATAAGAACTGAGTTCCCAAATTGGAACTTGAAGACAACATGCTTAAGATCTTTGGTGGAACTTAATAAGCTTGGAGCCCAAGTAATCTGCCTGTACATAAGCGCGGTGCAACAATTATATTTAGTTAAGGTTTTTATCTTCTAAATTATTGTTAATATGTTAAGTAGGTTAATGCACGAAGTTTATTAGAAGCGTGACAAATTTGCTTGGTAAATAAAATAATATGGAAAATATATAAAAGATAGATTTTCTAAATAGTTTATTTCTTTTAAATCAGTCTGTTAAAAAGATAATTCTTTTTAATAAATATCTTTTTACCTTATTTTCCAGAAAAAGTTTTTATTCCACTTGATTTACATAAAACCGTGTTTAAGGATAAGTTTAAGTTAACTTATTTATCTTTTAGAAAACCTACTTTCTATACGAGTAATACTTTGTATAAATAGTAGAGAGCAAAATGGTTTTAGGTTTTTGTGAGTTTATGCGTGGAGAAATCACAGTGCTATAATTAAGTAAGTTTACCAAGCTTCTAACTTGTCATATTAGTTTTAGATTTCGTGCATTGCTTACCTATCATACTAGGTGTCATACATTTGTATTGGTTGGGTTATTTGGGTGAGTTTATAGTTTGCTTTACATACAGTTTATGTAAGCTTCTAAGTGAAGTTGTGAGTTTTTGTACTTAGGTGGTACAAGTATTTTGTACTTTGACAGTACGTGTAGTACTTTGGTGGTACGAGTGAATCTATGTGTGGTGCTTAGATTGGGTATGATAGGTCCTATCATGTAGCAAGTCCAGTGAGGAACTTGTGAAATAAAGGTCCGTGTCTAATAGGTTGTAACTTGGTGTTTGCCCTATTATAGTGAAGTTTGTGTGTTTGAAATCCCTAAGGTAAGGTCGAGGTTTTACTTCCAGTTGGGCCCTAGAAGGTTTCCTCGTAAAATCTGTGTGTTCTTGCAAGTTTCTATATGCACTGTTTTGTTATTCCGCAAAAGTAGTCAATAGGAACTCGATACAATTCAACCCCCCCTCTTGTATTAATCATCTAAACTAACAATTGGTATCAGAGCAAGGTTCTCACGTGTAAGCAGATAACTTTGATGAGTAAGTTCCTAGAGAGATGAATTACAAGGAGGAACTTGAAGAAGGGTATTCCACACAACGTCCACCCATGTTCAACGGTAAGTTTTACACCTACTGGAAGAATATGATGGAGATCTTTATCAAGGCTGAAAATTACCAGGTTTGGCATGTTATTAAAACTGGTGATTTTGAAATAACTGCAACCAATGACAAGAACGAGGTAGTTCCTAAACCTATTTCTGATTTTGATAAAGAAGATTATCAGAAACTCGAATTAAATGCTTTAGCTATAAAGTATTTTGCACTGTGGACTTGGACCTCATGAACATAATTGTATCATGGGATGCAAGTCTGCTAAACAGATTTTGGAGCTACTAGAGGTAACTCATGAAGGTACTAATGAGGTAAAACGTTCTAAGATTGATTTATTGATGTCTAGATATGAAAGGTTTGAAATGCAATCAAAGGAATCTATAGAGGAAATGTTTACTAGGTTCAATGATATTATTAATGGATTGAATTCCCTTGGCAGACACATTCCTATTGGTGAACAGGCTAGAAAAATCTTAAGGAGCCTACCACAAGATGAATGACGGAGATCCAAGGTTACTGCCATGCAAGAAGCCAAGGATTTCACAAAGTTTAACATGGAACAGCTAGCTGGATCATTGATAACTCATGAACTTCACCTGAGTTCCAACATTGAAAGTTCTAAGAACAAGAGTCTTGCTCTTAAGGCTCAAGACTCAGAGGAATCTGAAGCTGATGAGGAAGAAATGGTAATGCTAGTTAGAAAGTTCAAAAGGATGATGAACAAGAAGTTTGATAGGAACAAGAAGTATGCAAGTTCCAGAAACAACTTGTTTCAAGTGTGGGTCTAAAGATCACTTCATTAAAGATTGTCCATTACCAGATGGTGAGAAAGGAAAGACAAAGGTCAAGGCAATCCAAAGAGTCAAGAGTCTACAAGCCTTACTTCACCAAGGACAATGTGAAGAAAGCCATGTTAGCTGCCTGGGGTGATTCGGAATTAGAGGAGGAAGAAGACCAACCGTCAGAGGAAACTGCCCATCTATGCTTGATGGCAAAAACTGATGAAAAAGCAAAACTGAAGGAACTAGAATCTGAGGTATGGTTTTCTTAAAAAGATCTTAGACATTTCTCTAAAGAAAACTTAATATTTGCTGTTTTAGAAATACAAAAGAATTGAAAGAATTACATAGAGCTAAACAGCTAAGTGATGAATCTATGGTTACTTTTAAAGAAAACAGTGTGTGGGTTGATAATATGAAATTTGGTATCCAATATAGGTTCTTTAGCCTGTTTGATGATAATAATTATTTGAAAGAGACTATAGACAGGTTGAAACATGATAAAATAATTTTAAACGTAGAACTATCCTTGATGAAACTCTGCCTTGATGCTCGTGATTATGAAGTTCCTCCACTTGCTCAATATCCGAATTTTGAAAAACTAAAATCTGATTTGGAAGATCTAAGATCGGATAAGGCAAGACTTGAGGGGGAACTTGAGAAAGCCAGGAAAGACAAACAACCTGTAGAATACAGAGTTCTAGATTGGATCACCAAATCTCAAACCAAAAGAACAGAAGGTTTGGGTTTCAAAAAGAAGTTCCAAAAGGAAAAAAGTATGTTGACTTGTCTAGTAGTATTGTTTGTTATTTCTGTGGCAATACTGGACATAAACAGGTTAAGTGTCCTAAGAAAGAAAAAAGAGTACACAGAAATGAAAAACTGTAGAACAGATT
The DNA here is from genome assembly GCF_001683475.1 of Chenopodium quinoa. Taxonomy (NCBI): domain Eukaryota; kingdom Viridiplantae; phylum Streptophyta; class Magnoliopsida; order Caryophyllales; family Amaranthaceae; genus Chenopodium; species Chenopodium quinoa. The sequence continues at coordinate 1,612 of NW_018745306.1, read as the reverse complement.
TGGATCAAGAAGAATAAACCCGCTATTGTTACACAGGAACCCAAGGAAACCTGCCTGGGTTCCTGACACTAACGTCTGATTTCTTATGTAGGTTCCACTGAGGGGGAACAATACTTGGTACCTCGACAGTGGTTGTTCTAAGCATGACTGGAGACAAATCTAGATTTCTCTCGCTGGATGCCTACTATGGGGGACTTGTGACCTTTGGTGATAACATGACAGGAGATATAGTTGCTTTTGGCAAAGTAGGAAGGTCAAGTTCCCATGCTATTGATAATGTATTTTTGGTTGAGGGTCTCAAACACAAACTTGTTAAGTATTTCACAATTTTGTGTGACAAAGGTAACTTTGTAAGCTTTACTTCCAATAAATGCAGAATCATTCACAATGACACTGGGAATATTATTTTAGAAGGAACTCGTAAAGGGAACACATATGTGGTCGATCTTAACGAGGTTCCTAATAGCAGTCTGACATGTCTTAGTGTCATTGAGAATGATCCTCTGTTATGGCACAAGAGATTTGGCCATGCAAGCCTTACTTTACTTGATAAATTGATCTAAGGAACTAGTGGAAGGACTTCCTTGCATTAAGTTCATGTATGACAAAGTGTGTGATGCTTGTGTTAGAGGAAAACAGACTCGAGTTTCTTTAAAGTTAAAGAAAATGGTAAATACCAAAAGACCTTTGGAACTTGTTCATATGGATCTATGTGGTCCTATGAGAATCCAAAGCAGAAGTGGTAAGAGATATGTTATGGTTATTGTTGATGACTTTTCAAGGTTTACTTGGGTTTTCTTTATTGTTAGCAAAGTTGAAATTTTTGATGAATTTGTAGCTTTTGTAAAGAAAGAACAGAGAAGAATAGGAAATCCATTGATTCACCTTAGATCAGACCATGGAACTGAATTTGAAAACTCAAAATTTGACGAATTATGCACTGAGCACGGAATGGATCACAACTTCTCTGCTCTAAGAACTCCACAACAAAATGGAGTGGTTGAACGCAAGAACAGAAGCCTTGAAGACATGGATAGAACAATGCTGATCTCAGGTGGTCTGCCTAGGAACTTCTGGGCAGAAGCAGTGAATGCAACATGCTATATTCTTAACAGAGTATCAATTAGAGCCATCACTAACAAAACTCCTTATGAGCTAATCAAAGGGAGAAAACCTAATATTTCTTACTTTAGATCTTTTGGTTGTAAATGCTTTGTTCATATTAATGGTAAAAGGAACTTGGGAAAGTTTGATGAACGTAGTGATGAGGCAGTATTTAGGATATGCATCTAATAGTAAAGCATATAGAGTTTATAATAAAAGGACAATGTAGAATCTGTACATATTATATTCGATGAAACTGAACAATTAAATGATGTACAGGATTGTAATGATGATTTTGAAATTGGACTTGTACGCAAGACAGATCCAGATGAAGAATCAACATCATTGCAGAAGAAACAAGTTGAAATTGCTGAGCAATCAAATCCAGAAGCAAATGAAGAACCAGAAATGGAGAATGCACCAGGAACTCCACCTCAAGAACAAAATCAAGATCAGAATGAGGAAAATCCTGTTGAATTTCCAAATGAAACTCAAGAACGAGTTCCTA